>NC_140459.1:840262-1015262 GCF_963576455.1 Neolamprologus multifasciatus
GTTTCATCCGCGTGTTCTCCCTGCTGTCATATGCCTCTGCTCAACCTCCTTCATGTTCGTGTTCATGTTTAGTAGTTTCGTTTTCCCAGTTCAGATAATCTTTAGTTTCGTTTGCCGTTTTCAACTTGTGTTTTATTTTTTACAATAAACGTCCTTCGCACCTCCACGAGTGCCTACAATTGGATCCTCCTTTATTTTTCTCCACACGGCTCATCCCATTCGCCGTGACAGTATTGACCAGCCAGGTTATGGATCCAGCAGCATTCGCCCAACAGAAGGAGCTTCGGGAGCTCATAATCGACTCTGCTTCAAGGTCGATCAACCCCATGGCTGGAGCATGAGGGAGAGGGATTTCAATTTAATTTTTATGTCAGGGTCCGTGGTCCTGTGTCTATGGAGTCTGTGTGTGATGCTCGGGTAGCCACACCCCCGGGCTGGGCCATCACCGGCACACCTGCTTTCCATCGGGGCGATTACCTGGAGGACTACTTAACCCTGCGCTGACGGATGCTCCACGCCAGTCCGTTAATCACCTCTTTGTGGTAACTAGACTCCCGCTCAAAGCGCTAATGTTTTATTTGAACCACGTTAAATCTGCCTTCGTGTGTTTAAGAGTTCGATCCGGCGTCCAGTGTCTGCCACCTGCCTGTCCTCCTGCTCGATTGGATCACCCGGTGCATCATCTGGCCTCGTCACTAACTCCACGGATTCCCTTCTCACGGACTTTCCCACTTCCCCCCCGAGCCCCACGGTCCCACTCCGATTGTAAGCCTGCTACTCTAGTCCTGTCTTGTTGTGTTCCCTGCTTCCCGGCTCACTAGTAATTTTCTCCCCTTTCTGTTGCAGCCTCCCACGGTCCCGATTCCGGCTTCCCCGTGTTATTTGTTCCCTCGGGTTTTTTAGTTCCTTCTTTGCTCCTCTGGTTTTCCCGGGTCGCCTTTTGTTATTTACAATAAAGCGTGTTTCCTGCTAGCACTTGAGTCTGCTTCTGGATCCTTTTGTGCACACGCGCCTCGGTGCATGACATTTTAAAGTGTGTGTGTGTGTGTGTGTGTGTGTGTGTGTGTACACACACACGTAGATATACATATTTAGTATACACATTCAGTAATGCGCATACACTCTTATATTGCACATATATTTATTCCTATAATTCTCAGATTCAGCCATTCTTATATTTTGCTTGTTCTTATGTTATTGTATTTTTACACACCTCTGTTGCTTGTGAAGCTCGCACACAAGAATTTCACTCACATGTAGTGTACCTGCACACGTGATGTGACAAAAGTGATTTGGTTTGATTTGAAAGATTGTGTCTATTTTATGCCACTTTAGATTCAAATCAATCAATTAATGATGGCCATGTGCTTTTAAGTTTCAAAGAGCATCCTCCTGGAAGCTTTAAACTCAGTCACATGTGTTATGTAAATTGCTTTTTAAAAATGGTGTGATTGCAGTGCTTTAATATACCTTTACTTCACTGATTCAATTTTACATTCAAATGATGTTTTCCTGATCATTTGGTGCTTGTCACACTGTTCACTTTTATCATGTTGTGTGGATTAGTTCAGATTTGTGACATTACTGTTTTTGCATTCATGGTTTTCATATTTGTTTGTAAGATGGCTCTGCAAAGCTAGAAGATGCGTCTTAAACGGGTTTTAGTTTTGATAGAAAGAATTTAAGAGAATGACCACGAAAGCTAAAGCCCTGCAGCCTCCTCCTGACAGTAAACAGCATATTAATAACAGATGTTTTCATCATGGAAAGCACCGTGATAAACAACTTTAAGTCCTTGGAGCTGTAAACAGAAAATAATAAAGTCAGAACAAAAGCGCCCAGAGAATGAAGAGTCACCACACAAAAGTGAAGAACATTTCTGCGCGTTGGGTGTGTTGCTGTTTAAATGTATCATCAGACATGCAATAAACTGTAAACAGATTGTGCTGTCAATCAGCTTGTTGGTATTTACCCGGAGATTAAAAAAAGTTCCTGGTTCTGATCACTGACGCCAGCAGCTGCTGCACACATGAATCACCTCTGTGCAACATTTAGCAAACACTTCCTGCAAAACATTTCCTGTAAAAGTAACTTATGTTGACTGAACCTTACCTATCAAACTGGTGAAGAAAGTCAGTCATAAACAAGAAAAGAAATTCTGGAGTACCATTGTAAAATTCTTCAAACACAAAATAAATAGTTAAAATAAAATAGTTTTTGCAATATTTTGAAATATTACTATAAACATATTTATAAACGGACACAATTGTGTTTTGCATTGTGAAGCTTTTATTGGTGTGTGTGCTCACATGTTAGATTTACAAGACGGTGTGATTTTTTCACATTGCTATCACCAAATATATCGGTCCGAAATTACAGATCCGGATTCTTTTTGATGGGAAGAAACACTAGTGAAAGTTATTTTCTGAATTATAATTAGAGGACCATTTGGAAACTCCAGCATTTTGCTATATTTGGATTTGACTGTATTTTTGCTTTTCTCGTACAATTTGTCATATTGGCTCAATCGATGATGAAAGTTAAACATTAAAGTTTTCTACATGCTTTCTTTCACAGTAGTGTCAAACTCAAATACAGACCACTCAAAAACGTCCAAAATTGAATAAATGTTTAAAAGTCTTAATATTAACAATGGTCAACACCAACAGCATATTCAAAACAAGCCCTCAGACACATAAAAATATGCTGTAAAACGATTCCCCATCACTAAAATCACAACTGACTTACAATAAAAATTCAATAAAACTTCACATCGTCTGAATTACATGCTTGATAAATGAGACTGTCTCTGGACATCTGTTTGTCAGTATTAGCTCATTATCATCAGATTTACATGGAAAATGTCCAATGTGTGTTATCAAACACTATTTAGTGGGCACAAGAAGTGATAAAGAAATTGTGCAACATTATAATTAAAATGAAAAAAAGAAGAAGCTCCTGGACTTAACCCTCTCGAGGCAGGCGTTGCCGATTTGCAACAGTTAAAAACTAACAACCTGATTACCCCACATACATATTTTATATATACAGTGTTATTTCATTTCAAGTGAATGAACCAGTAATATTTAGAATGTGTGTAAAAGAAAAGACAAAAAGAGAGAAATCAGAGTTATTTTGATGTGGACGCTGACTGCCCACCGAGCACCACCAACCTGTAAATGTTGATTCTTGGTCTAAATCTAGTCAGCAGGTTATGAGCTTTGTTTAATCCAAAACTAATCACCGAATATTTGTTTTATTCTGTCAGATTTTATGGACCACATGGAGTCCTAATGTAGCCATAAAGATACAATCACATGTAGTCATAGTCACACAGAGAAAATGTAGAAGCTCACGTCAAAACATGTCACAAATATATGTGTGTGTGTGTCTGTCTGTGTGCGTGTGTGTGTGTGTGTGTGTAACTGCCAAAATTAAAGTGATGACTGTTTCAGGAGGACAATAGGAGAGAGATGCAGGTAATTAAAATGTTAGTGCACACACCTTAAACCATGACGATAACTACCATTACTCCACCTGCACATATTTGTCCTCAGGTTCATGTTGGCTGTTTATAAAAAGAGGAGATGAAGTCAGAGAACATCACTTTCTTTCACTGCAGTGGACGACTTACAAGCAAAGAAATACTATGTAAGTAACCCTAATATTAAATATATATCTGACATCTACACGTGACTTTTAAGATGAATTGATATATTTATTTCTGGATATGATTTTTTGGCAACATATGGTGTAATTTAGGCAGCAATTTGTTGGGTTGTGTTTATCTTATAGTTCAGAAGTTTTTCTTTAATGCTTCTGTTTTTTGTTTGTTTTCTTGCTATTACCCTTGATAAATAATATATGACACATTCACAACACACACACAGATAGATAGATAGATAGATAGATAGATAGATAGATAGATAGATAGATAGATAGATAGATAGATAGATAGATAGATAGATAGATAGATAGATTTAATGGGTGAGTGATATATGTCAATATTGGAGTTGATTAACACTATAAACATGAAGTGGTGACTTATGCTCTGATTTACAGTCAGTAACAATAAGGTCATCATAGTCAGAGCCTTTCCTTCATGATTTCTTAATTAATTTTGCTTCAAACTACATGTGTACAAGCACCTCGTTGAGAGATGTGGACTATTAATCAAGACATAACCTAAGAACTGTAGAAGAAGCCAATTGTCCTTCAGTCCACACTTTAAATTTAAAGTACAAAAACAGTACTATAGAAAAAAATTATATTTTAAATTATGTAATTGAATAGGAACTTTTTTAATATTATGGGTTTTAGATCTCAAACTTCTTTTCAAGATAACTTGAGAAAGCTTAATTAAGGCAATTGTAGGAATAATGCTTTCTTTAAATCATAATAACCACAGTGAATTTTTATTTTCAGAGACAGGAGCAGAAAATCAGCATCACCATGATCGCAAAGATGTTTGTCATCGTTCTTCTTGTTGTTGGTAATAAAACATTTAATTTGTCAAAGAATTTCCTATTCATAAAGATGTGGTTAATGTGATGAAATATGAAAATGATGTAAGATTGTCTACACAGCCTGCTGCAACGCAGAGACAACAACCCCAACTGCAGCGACAACAACCACAGTTGCAGCGTCAACAACCACAGCTGAAGCAACAACAACTACAGCTGCAGCGACAACAACCACAGCTGCAGCGACGACAACCACAGCTGATCCGACAACAACCACAGCTGCAGCGACAACAACCACAGCTGCAGCGACAACAACCACAGCTGCAGCGACAACAACCACAGCTGCAGCGACAACAACCACAGCTGCAGCGACAACAACCACATCTGTTCCAACAACAACCACAGCTGCTCCAACAACAACCACAGCTGCTCCAACAACAACCACAGCTGATCCGACAACAACCACAGCTGCAGCGACAACAACCACATCTGTTCCAACAACAACCACAGCTGATCCGACAACAACCACAGCTGCAGCGACAACAACCACAGCTGCAGCGACAACAACCACATCTGCAGCGACAACAACCACAGCTGCAGCGACAACAACCACAGCTGCAGCGACAACAACCACAGCTGCTCCAACAACAACCACAGCTGCTCCAACAACAACCACAGCTGCAGCGACAACAACCACAGCTGCTCCAACAACAACCACAGCTGCAGCGACAACAACCACAGCTGCTCCAACAACAACCACAGCTGCAGCGACAACAACCACAGCTGCAGCGACAACAACCACAGCTGCTCCAACAACAACCACAGCTGCTCCAACAACAACCACAGCTGCACCCACAACAACCACAGCTGCTCCAACAACAACCACAGCTGCTCCAACAACAACCACAGCTGCTCCAACAACAACCACAGCTGCAGCGACAACAACCACAGCTGCAGCGACAACAACCACATCTGCAGCGACAACAACCACATCTGCTCCAACAACAACCACAGCTGCTCCAACAACAACCACAGCTGCTCCAACAACAACCACCTCCTCTGCTATTCTCAACAACATCAGCTTCCTTACAGTAGTTCTAGCTCTGTCGTCACATGTACTCAGATCATTTAACATTTCTTAAGTTCACATCCTCCAAATGAAGAAACAAACTGAAGTACCTGTGATGATTTTAAGTAACTTTTAAGTAATTAAAATTTAAAGTAAAGTAAAATTTAAGTAAAATTTAAGTAATTTAAGTAACCAAATGTTTAATCATACATTTATTCTTATGTATTATGGTTTTATTCATTTATATCTATCAGAGAAAAGTTGGTCAATGTTTTCCTGATGTTTGTGTGTCATCCAAACATGTGTGATCAGAGGACTGACATTAAAAATATAGTGATGTCTACAATCTCAACATTGAGCTTATCATAAATAAAGGCTTTTAGCACTGATTAATAAGTGTCTCCTGACTTTTTAAAGATGAGAATAATTTCTCATAATAATCATTTCTCTACAATAGTCAGTGTTAATACTGAGTTATATTCAGCTTTATTTATATTGCTGCAAATCACAATAGTTATTTCATCATGTTTCCTGTTGTAAATTAAAGACCCTGCAGTATTTGGAAGATGAGATGAGATGAGATGAGATGAGATGAGATGAGATGAGATGAGATGAGATGCCTTTATTAGTCCCACGAGTGGGAAATTTCATGTTAAGGCTGCCGACCAACTGCACGCAATGGCGGCGCCATCATACCCTCTGACCATACATACATTGCACGAAAACATCACATGGGGAAGACAGGTCAGAGAGGTATAACAATGGAAAATGCACAACATGAGGAAAGATAAGGAGAAAAAAATAACTCCCCCCAGACAAAGACAAAACAAGTAAACACAAACTGACAAACACACATTTGTCTCTGTCTTTCTTTGTGTTTGCACAAGAGTTACAGCACTGTCCCTCAGCCCAAAACAGTGTTTCACACATTACATTACACACTGAGAATAAGGGCTCAGTGGAAGGCGTCTCACTCCCACCGCGCCACATATGGACATTTGGTCAGGACCTGTTGTCATCACACTTTAATGCAACAGGTAACTGACACAACTTTTCCCCTCAAATAAACGAGACCTCAAAGAAGACCAACACTAATCTTACTGCAGGTACGAGATTTCTAATTAGAGGACTGAACCTGTTCACAGTCAGCGGTAAAATGTAGCAGGTCACTTCTGAAAAATGTCACAGAGCATGTGTGAAACAGCACTGCAACAGTCAGTGTTGTTGGCTGTTTCAGGAGGACAAAAGCAGAGAGACACTTGCATTCAAGCCGTTTCTGCACACACCTTTAACCAGGACGATATCTACCATTACTCCACCTGCACATATTTATCTGCATGCTGATGTTATCACATGTCGCTGGCTCATAAAAAAATCACAGTTTCTCTCTGCAGCTGAAACTACCAGTCAGCCATGACACAAATCTGCATTCAGGTAGCCTAATGTAGGCAGACTGGAAAGAACAAGAAAGCATTACTCTGATTTAAAACTTCAGCACCAAATAGTCTGTGAGTGGTGGAGCCAGAACTCTGTCAGATGGACTCAAAACTCCACAACACATTTCATGTTCAAATGTTGAACCCATTGTGAATTGGACCTTGGTAACATTCAGCTTATCATTTTACTCTAATCATTAATTGTCCAAAACCCCAGATAGGTGATAGTTTAAGATTTTGTTACAATTGTGCTTTGAGACAACAGCTTTTTAGCCATACTGCCATACCACAATCATTTTTATTCAGCAGCGAGCAGTGTCTATCAGCCATGCATCCATTTCATTTATCATTCCACTTTCATTAGCTCATCATTTCTGTCGGCAGCAAATGATTTTAAACATTTATTCAATTTTGGACGTTTTTGAGTGGTCTGTATTTGAGTTTGACACTACTGCGAAAGAAAGCATGTAGAAAACTTTAATGTTTAACTTTCATCATCGATTGAGCCAATATGACAAATTGTACGAGAAAAGCAAAAATACAGTCAAATCCAAATATAGCAAAATGCTGGAGTTTCCAAACGGTCCTCTAATTATAATTCAGAAAATAACTTTCACTAGTGTTTCTTCCCATCAAAAAGAATCCGGATCTGTAATTTCGGACCGATATATTTGGTGATAGCAATATGAAAAAATCACACCGTCTTGTAAATCTAACATGTGAGCACACACACCAATAAAAGCTTCACAATGCAAAACACAATTGTGTCCGTTTATAAATATGTTTATAGTAATATTTCAAAATATTGCAAAAACTATTTTATTTTAACTATTTATTTTGTGTTTGAAGAATTTTACAATGGTACTCCAGAATTTCTTTTCTTGTTTATGACTGACTTTCTTCACCAGTTTGATAGGTAAGGTTCAGTCAACATAAGTTACTTTTACAGGAAATGTTTTGCAGGAAGTGTTTGCTAAATATTGCACAGAGGTGATTCATGTGTGCAGCAGCTGCTGGCGTCAGTGATCACAACCAGGAACTTTTTTTAATCTCCGGGTGTAAGTGTCTTTCAGTCAGGTCTCACCTTGTGTCTCTGATAACTGAGGAATGACTTCCTGCATTAAGTGTTGCAAGAAGGAAATGAAGGGAAATGAAAAGCAAACTCCCAACTCTCAAGAACGCCTTTAAAACTGACTTCTTATTTACATTGATGAAAACTTCATTTCAAGTAAATGAACCAGTAATATTTAGAATGTGTGTAAAAGAAAAGACAAAAAAGAGAGAAATCAGAGGTTTTGTGGGGGTTTTTTGGCACGAACCGCCCCCCCTCTTTGGTCGTCCCCCTCGGGTCCTTGTACTCTGGGGCCTCTGGATATCTGGGGCCTGGATCTCCTCCATACCTGCTCCATGCCCTGGGGGACGGGGCTATGGCTCCCCACACTCCCTAGCAGATCGTTACATGGAGAAACCTTTGGAATACAAGCGTGCTGATCCACACAGGTGTGCACACAGGTGTACACACAGGTGTGTGTACACACAGGTGTTCACACAGGTGTGCACAGACACGGACTACACCTTTCTTGGCTGCTGCCTCAAAGCACATTGTGCACTGTCGATCTTGCGTGCTGCACAATATCGTTTAATATTTAGTATCTACTGTTATCTACTGTTAGCTAGTTATTGTGATGGTGCTGCTTTTATTATGTTGCTCTTGTTTTTTTGTTTGCTTTCTCTTCTGTTTTTTTCCTCCATACAGGTGATCCAGGTGTTTTGTTTGTTTTTCTTTCTTTCTTCCCCCCTTTCTCACCGTCTCTTCTCCTCTCTGGTTTTCTTTCTCTCCCTCTCTTTCTTTCATTCTTTCTCCCTGTCCTATCCCCCAGTCATGTCTGTCCCGTTTGTAGCAACCGAAAATAAAATAAATACATAATTATAATAAAGGTCAATCAAATGGACCAATATGGCAAGGCCATGATGATCCACTTGGTAAAATAAATCCACTTGGCATCTTTCTGCCTTCAGACAACAATTCTGATTGCATGGATACCCTTTCTATGGATGCCCATTATTCATATTTGTTTACAGCTTGACAAAAGCGGTCATCCGTGTGTTTAAGATCACTGTCTAGGCAGAGTATTCTACACAGCACATAGTGCATAGTGAGTAATACATAATTCACTGAAACATACCTCGAGTTATTCTTCTGGTGTTATTAGAATAGAATAGAATAGAATAGAATAGAATAGAATAGAATAGTCCTTTACTGTCACTGTACATTTGCAGCATGAATGGGGTGCACCGACACGTTACCACTTATGAGACAACAATACTCCGACACCAGACGTCCGAGATTCAGCTCCATAAAAGCGCTCCCTAATGACGTCCGATGCGCCGCAGGTGTGCCGGAATGCCATCAAGCCCCGCCCCGCCTACCTGTGCCAAGAAGGAAAACAAAACCCAAAAAAACAACAATAAACCTACCCACCACCTCCTAACAACCTCGAGTTATTCTTCTGGTGTTATTAGAATAGAATAGAATAGAATAGAATAGAATAGAATAGAATACTCCTTTACTGTCACTGTACATTTACAGCATGAATGGGGTGCAGCAGGAAAAAAATATAAATGGTACAGACATCAGGAATAAACAGCAAACAGAAGAAATAGTCAAGAGGAATATATACAGAATTACACATTAAAAGAAAAAGTGCTTTGAAGTAGTGCAAAAGACTTGATCTGCATGTGAGTGTCCTGAATGATGAGGGTCACTCAGAACATGGATCAGAGGTCAGAGGTCGTGGGCAGGGATGGGCAGTAGTGTTTGTCAACAGTCTGAATGGCCCAGAGGAAGAAGCTGTTAGTGAGTCTGGAGGTTTGGGGCCTGCCTGACCGACCAGAAGGCAGCGGGTCAAACGGGTGGTGGGCAGGCTCACCTGTGATAGCCCTGGTTTACCTGAGACAGGAGGATCTGGAGAATGCCTCCAGGTGTGTCCAGGTGATATTTTTGGTTAATGACCCTCTGTGCAGCCTTCCTGTTCTCAGTCGTGGTCCCTGAGCACCAAACACCAGGCAGCAGGAGAGCATGCTCTCCACTGAGGAGCGGTAAAGGCTAGCAGCAGCTTCTGGTCCAGGTTATTCTTCCTCAGGACACGGAGGAAGTGCAGCTGCTGCTGGGCCTTCGTTAATAGGCTGATGGTGTTGTGGGTCCAAGAGTGGAGTGGACCTGTCTGTGCCTCCTGAAGTCCAGAGTTCTTTGGTTTTAAGGACATTCAATGTCAATGTAAGAAATTATTATTATGAGAAATTATTCTCATCTTTAAAAAGTCAAGAAACACTTATTAATCAGTGCTAAAAGCCTTTATTTATGATAAACTCCGTGTTGAGATTGTAGACATCACTATATTTGTAATATCAGTCCTCTGATCACACATGTTTGGATGACACACAAACATCAGGAAAACATTGAACAACTTTTCTCTGATAGATATAAATAAATAAAACCATAATAAATAAGAATAAATATATGATTAAACATTTGGTTACTTAAACATTTCAAATCATCACAGGTACTTCAGTTTGTTGCTTCATTTGGAGGATGTGAACTTAAGAAATGTTAAAAAATGATTTGAGTACATGTGACGACAGAGCCAGAACTACTGTAAGGAAGCTGATGTTGTTGAGAATAGCAGAGGAGGTGGTTGTTGTTGGAGCAGCTGTGGTTGTTGTTGGAGCAGCTGTGGTTGTTGTTGGAGCAGCTGTGGTTGTTGTTGCTGCGGCTGTGGTTGTTGTTGCTGCACTTGTGGTTTTTGTTGGCGCAGCTGTGGTTGTTGTTGCTGCGGTTGTGGTTGTTGTTGGCGCAGCTGTGGTTGTTGTCGCTGCAACTGTGGTTGTTGTTGGAGCAGCTGTGGTTGTTGTTGCTGCGGTTGTGGTTGTTGTTGCTGCACTTGTGGTTTTTGTTGGCGCAGCTGTGGTTGTTGTTGCTGCGGTTGTGGTTGTTGTTGGCGCAGCTGTGGTTGTTGTCGCTGCAACTGTGGTTGTTGTTGGCGCAGCTGTGGTTGTTGTCGCTGCAGCTGTGGTTGTTGTTGGCGCAGCTGTGGTTGTTGTCGCTGCAACTGTGGTTGTTGTTGGCGCAGCTGTGGTTGTTGTCGCTGCAACTGTGGTTGTTGTCGCTACAGTTGTCGTTGTTGTTAGAGCAGCTGTGGTTGTTGTTGCTTCAGCTGTGGTTGTTGTTGCTGCAACTGTGGTTGTTGTTGGCGCAGCTGTGGTTGTTGTCGCTGCAACTGTGGTTGTTGTCGCTACAGTTGTCGTTGTTGTTAGAGCAGCTGTGGTTGTTGTTGCTTCAGCTGTGGTTGTTGTTGCTGCAACTGTGGTTGTTGTTGGAGCAGCTGTGGTTGTTGTTGCTGCAACTGTGGTTGTTGTTGGAGCAGCTGTGGTTGTTGTCGCTGCAACTGTGGTTGTTGTTGCTTCAGCTGTGGTTGTTGTTGGAGCAGCTGTGGTTGTTGTTGCTTCAGCTGTGGTTGTTGTTGCTGCAACTGTGGTTGTTGTTGGAACAGATGTGGTTGTTGTTGCTTCAGCTGTGGTTGTTGTTGGAGCAGCTGTGGTTGTTGTTGCTTCAGCTGTGGTTGTTGTCGCTGCAACTTTGTTTGTTGTTGCTTCAGCTCTGGTTGTTGTTGCTTCAGCTGTGGTTGTTGTTGCAACAGCTGTAGTTGTTGTTGCTTCAGTTGTGGTTGTTGTTGCTTCAGCTGTGGTTGTTGTTGGAACAGCTGTGGTTGTTGTTGCTTCAGCTGTGGTTGTTGTCGCTGCAACTGTGGTTGTTGTTGCTTCAGCTGTGGTTGTTGTCGCTGCAACTGTGGTTGTTGTTGCTTCAGCTGTGGTTGTTGTCGCTGCAACTGTGGTTGTTGTTGCTTCAGCTGTGGTTGTTGTTGCTTCAGCTGTGGTTGTTGTCGCTGCAACTGTGGTTGTTGTTGCTTCAGCTGTGGTTGTTGTTGCTTCAGCTGTGGTTGTTGTTGGAACAGCTGTGGTTGTTGTTGCTTCAGTTGTGGTTGTTGTTGGAACAGATGTGGTTGTTGTTGCTTCAGCTGTGGTTGTTGTCGCTGCAACTGTGGTTGTTGTTGCTTCAGCTGTGGTTGTTGTTGGAGCAACTGTGGTTGTTGTTGCTTCAGCTGTGGTTGTTGTTGCTTCAGCTGTGGTTGTTGTTGGAGCAGCTGTGGTTGTTGTTGCTTCAGCTGTGGTTGTTGTTGGAGCAGCTGTGGTTGTTGTTTCTGCAACTGTGGTTGTTGTTGCTTCAGCTGTGGTTGTTGTCGCTGCAACTGTGGTTGTTGTTGCTTCAGCTGTGGTTGTTGTTGCTTCAGTTGTGGTTGTTGTTGGAACAGCTGTGGTTGTTGTTGCTTCAGCTGTGGTTGTTGTCGCTGCAACTGTGGTTGTTGTTGCTTCAGCTGTGGTTGTTGTCGCTGCAGCTGTGGTTGTTGTTGCTTCAGTTGTGGTTGTTGTTGCTTCAGCTGTGGTTGTTGTTGCTTCAGCTGTGGTTGTTGTCGCTGCAACTGTGGTTGTTGTTGGAACAGCTGTGGTTGTTGTTGCTTCAGCTGTGGTTGTTGTCGCTGCAACTGTGGTTGTTGTTGCTTCAGTTGTGGTTGTTGTTGCTTCAACTGTTGTTGTTGTTGTTGCAGCTGTAGTTGTTGTCGCTGCAACTGTGGTTGTTGTTGGAACAGCTGTGGTTGTTGTCGCTGCAACTGTGGTTGTTGTTGCTTCAGTTGTGGTTGCTGTTGCTTCAACTGTTGTTGTTGTTGTTGCAGCTGTAGTTGTTGTCGCTGCAACTGTGGTTGTTGTTGGAACAGCTGTGGTTGTTGTCGCTGCAACTGTGGTTGTTGTTGGAACAGCTGTGGTTGTTGTCGCTGCAACTGTGGTTGTTGTTGGAACAGCTGTGGTTGTTGTTGCTTCAGCTGTGGTTGTTGTTGCTTCAGCTGTGGTTGTTGTTGGAACAGCTGTGGTTGTTGTCGCTGCAACTGTGGTTGTTGTTGGAGCAGCTGTGGTTGTTGTTGCTTCAGCTGTGGTTGTTGTTGCTTCAGCTGTGGTTGTTGTTGGAACAGCTGTGGTTGTTGTTGCTTCAGTTGTGGTTGTTGTCGCTGCAACTGTGGTTGTTGTTGCTTCAGTTGTGGTTGTTGTTGCTTCAGCTGTGGTTGTTGTTGGAACAGCTGTGGTTGTTGTTGCTTCAGCTGTGGTTGTTGTCGCTGCAGTTGTGGCTGTTGTCGCTGCAGTTGTGGTTGCTGTCTCTGCGTTGCAGCAGGCTGTGTAGAAAATCTTACGTCATTTTCATATTTCATCACATTAACCACATCTTTATGAAAAGGAAATTCTTTGACAAATTAAATGTTTTATTACCAACAACAAGAAGAACGATGACAAACATCTTTGCGATCATGGTGATGCTGATTTTCTGCTCCTGTCTCTGAAAATAAAAATTCACTGTGGTTATTATGATTTAAAGAAAGCATTATTCCTACAATTGCCTTAATTAAGCTTTCTCAAGTTATCTTGAAAAGAAGTTTGAGATCTAAAACCCATAATATTAAAAAAGTTCCTATTCAATTACATAATTGAAAATAGAATTTTTTTCTATAGTACTGTTTTTGTACTTTAAATTTAAAGTGTGGACTGAAGGACAATTTTCTTCTTCTACAGTTCTTAGGTTATGTCTTGATTAATAGTCCACATCTCTCAACGAGGTGCTTGTACACATGTAGTTTGAAGCAAAATTAATTAAGAAATCATGAAGGAAAGGCTCTGACTATGATGACCTTATTGTTACTGACTGTAAATCAGAGCATAAGTCACCACTTCATGTTTATAGTGTTAACTCCAATATTGACATATATCACTCACCCATTAAATCTATCTATCTATCTATCTATCTATCTATCTATCTATCTATCTATCTATCTATCTATCTATCTATCTATCTATCTATCTATCTATCTATCTATCTATCTATCTATCTATCTATCTATCTGTGTGTGTGTTATGAATGTGTCATATATTATTTATCAAGGGTAATAGCAAGAAAACAAACAAAAATAGAAGCATTAAAGAAAAACTTCTGAACTTTAAGATAAACACAACCCAACAAATTGCTGCCTAAATTACACCATATGTTGCCAAAAAATCTTATCCAGAAATAAATATATCAATTCATCTTAAAAATCACGTGTAGATGTCAGATATATATTTAATATTAGGGTTACTTACATAGTATTTCTTTGCTTGTAAGTCGTCCACTGCAGTGAAAGAAAGTGATGTTCTCTGACTTCATCTCCTCTTTTTATAAGCAGCCAACATGAACCTGAGGACAAATATGTGCAGGTGGAGTAATGGTCGTTATCGTCATGGTTTAAGGTGTGTGCACTAACCTTTTATTTACCTGCATCTCTCTCCTATTGTCCTCCTGAAACAGTCATCACTTTAATTTTGGCAGTTACACACACACACGCACACAGACACACACACACACACACACACACGCACACACGCACACAGACAGACACACAGACAGACACACATATATTTGTGACATGTTTTGACGTGAGCTTCTACATTTTCTCTGTGTGACTATGACTACATGTGATTGTATCTTTATGGCTACATTAGGACTCCATGTGGTCCATAAAATCTGACAGAATAAAACAAATATTCGGTGATTAGTTTTGGATTAAACAAAGCTCATAACCTGCTGACTAGATTTAGACCAAGAATCAACATTTACAGGTTGGTGGTGCTCGGTGGGCAGTCAGCGTCCACATCAAAATAACTCTGATTTCTCTCTTTTTGTCTTTTCTTTTACACACATTCTAAATATTACTGGTTCATTCACTTGAAATGAAATAACACTGTATATATAAAATATGTATGTGGGGTAATCAGGTTGTTAGTTTTTAACTGTTGCAAATCGGCAACGCCTGCCTCGAGAGGGTTAAGTCCAGGAGCTTCTTCTTTTTTTCATTTTAATTATAATGTTGCACAATTTCTTTATCACTTCTTGTGCCCACTAAATAGTGTTTGATAACACACATTGGACATTTTCCATGTAAATCTGATGATAATGAGCTAATACTGACAAACAGATGTCCAGAGACAGTCTCATTTATCAAGCATGTAATTCGGACGATGTGAATTTTTATTGAATTTTTATTGTAAGTCGGTTTTGCTTCATGTGGTAAAAAATAGAAGGCCCTTTTCAAAAAGATTAAAAGTTTTCCAATCTATGATCAACAAGGTCTTTAGATTGAACTCACTGATACAATCAAATCTCTAGGAAGAGTCCACTAGTACAAAAATGCTACCATGGCTGGCTTCTTGTTGACTTTAGGGCTCCAGGAGGATTTAGGTGAAACTTATTGCTGGGGCTAATAAGGTGCAACCCAAGGCTCATACATGCAATTAAACTGTGACATCTTAAAAGTTGAGAGTATGACAGCAGCATCTTGTAAGAGGAAACTTTTGGACACATCACTACAGGACTCCACCCGGTACAAGAGTGTTTTTATTCATGTTGTCGATGCTTCAGTTGAAGATTTGAGGATTTTTTTAGAACACATGGTACATACGTGTGTTGTGATGTTTGTGAGTCAGGATAAGATTTGTTGTGACGTAGTTGCCTACGGTGCATCCTCAATACTCAGTAGTGACGTGTTGTCTCTTGTTTGATAGATATGTGGCATTCCTCAGGGAAGACTCCACCACCTTGAGAATGTGGAAAATACTTTGAGTTATTTGTGTACCCAAGTGCACAAACAACGAGTTCTAGTTCTGTTAACAGACAGGAGACTAAATAATGAGGTGTGGTTGAAGGTTTAGGTAACTAGAAGCAACTTCAGTTTCAAAACCACACCTCATATGACTGAGTGAGCATCACTAGAAAAACAGGAGTAGTCACAGTATACTTTTCTAACCTGCTGACATACTGCTGTTCATCCCTATGTCTCTAAAGAACTAAGAAAATCAGGTACAGGCACCCCATACAGTGGAAAGACTCCAAACTAATTTAATGATCAAATTCCAACTTGTAGTTGGTGTTGCATGCTAAAAAATGTATACATTTATAATAAATTACAGCTAGATTTCAACCTTGATGCTCCACAATGATGTGTGGAACAGGGTGGAGGCCATCCAGTGTGACAGTTTTAGGTTGAAGCCAAAGGAACAGCTACAACAAGACATTTGTTGTTAAATCAGGGAATCAAGTACTTCTGATTTTAGGCTCTCTTTTTCACAGGAGCTACAGTATCCAGATTCATATGCAGTGAAGCAGGAACATTATTAACAAGATAACTAACTTCTGTGGGAGCAGCTTTCAGGTAGCTTTTCTGCTCTGTGTTGGTACGGGGCATTGAAAATGCTAACAGTGGGTGAATTATATCCTTAAGCTTAGTTACAGCACTCTCAGACAGGCATCTACTGTGATGAAGTCTATTCCCCACTGCTGTGTAATCCATTCACTCAAAAGAGGGTTCTCAGGAAATACTATTAAATCTTCAGTTTCTCGTTCAGTTTTTCATCTTGTAACAAAATGCTGTTTTTTGTGGTGATTCCTCCAGTTAAACATCTGAGGATTTTTTACCTGCATATGTGTAGGTTGTGATGTCTGGTGGATATTTCAGGGTTGGTGTCGCGACAGGAAACAGCAGCCATCCGCTGATGTGAGAAAACAAACACACAGATCATTGCTGTTCCACTAACGTATTGTCACACTTTTGAAATGCTTCTCTGCCACAAGAAGCAGCTTATTAAAGGTCACACAGGTTATGTTTAGGTATGATGGGCAAATCCTTTATCATTTAAACCTATTTTCTGCATATTCCAGCATATAAAATAAAAAGGTTTTTGTGTTAACACTCACTCTTTCAAATAGATGCAAGTAAAACACAGCAGAAATTAAATAAAATCAAAGACTAGCGGTCCTGTTGCTCTATTTTCACCTGTATAGCAGGAGTGGGGCAGGCGGAGGTTTGCCCTGGTGCAGGTGTGCAGCGGTCAGTGGAAGAATCCGCGAGTTTCTCTGTGGATTTCACATTCCTGTGGCAGCGCACTCGGTCCTTGCTCAGAGGTTTAGGGCTTTTTTCGATGTAAAAAGACTTTTTCTTCCCACGCACTGTACAGGGGACGCTAATGTTTTTGTCACTTTTTACGAAATCAAACTCAAAGTAAGGTCAGTACTTCCACACTTTAAATGCTGCACGCTCATACTCTCTCCCACACTCGATATATTATCGATATTTGGTCTGCACACAGCTGTTGCCACGACCGTCGCAAGTAACACGTTACTCTAATCCGATTACTTTTTTCTGCTGCCCATCTCTGGTCACAGTACATGTTGGCATTCATGGTTCCGTCAATTAACTCTAGCTCTCCAGTGCCAGCAGCAGTCATGCAGCCCCAAACAATGACATCCCACCACCATGCTTGAAAGACACACTTGTCTTTGTGCTCATCACCTGGTTGCCGCAAAGCATTCTTGACTCCATCTGAACCACAATTTGAACATTTTCACTTAAGTGTGTACTCACTTTTGTTGCAAGTATTTTAGGCAATAATGGCTGTGTGTTGAGTTATTTAGAGGGGACAGCACATTTACACTGTTAATCAAGCTGTAAACTGACTACTTTACATTGTATCAAAGTGTCATATCATCAATGTTGTCCCATGAAATGTTGTAAAAAAAATATTTACAAAAATGTGAGGGGTGATAATGTATATATGAACATGGATGTTTTTGGTTATGAATCAAGAAGACGAATAATCAAAGAATAATTTTAAAATATGGTTCTACTAAAAAGAGAGAAATCAGAGTTATTTTGATGTGGACGCTGACTGCCCACCAAGCACAACCAACCTGTAAATGTTGATTCTTGGTCTAAATCTAGTCAGCAGGTTATGAGCTTTGTTTAATCCAAAACTAATCACCGAATATTTGTTTTATTCTGTCAGATTTTATGGACCACATGTAGTCCTAATGTAGCCATAAAGATACAATCACATGTAGTCATAGTCACACAGAGAAAATGTAGAAGCTCACGTCAAAACATGTCACAAATATATATGTGTGTGTGTCTGTGTGTCTGTGTGTGTGTGTGTGTAACTGCCAAAATTAAAGTGATGACTGTTTCAGGAGGACAATAGGAGAGAGATGCAGGTAAATAAAAGGTTAGTGCACACACCTTAAACCATGACGATAACTACCATTACTCCACCTGCACATATTTGTCCTCAGGTTCATGTTGGCTGCTTATAAAAAGAGGAGATGAAGTCAGAGAACATCACTTTCTTTCACTGCAGTGGACGACTTACAAGCAAAGAAATACTATGTAAGTAACCCTAATATTAAATATATATCTGACATCTACATGTGACTTTTAAGATGAATTGATATATTTATTTCTGGATATGTTTTTTGGCAACATATGGTGTAATTTAGGCAGCAATTTGTTGGGTTGTGTTTATCTTATAGTTCTGAAGTTTTTCTTTAATGCTTCTGTTTTTTGTTTGTTTTTGCTATTACCCTTGATAAATAATATATGACACATTCAAAACACACACACACACACACACACACACACACGCATATATATATATATATATATATATATATATATATATATATATATAGGGTGAGTGATATATGTCAATATTGGAGTTGATTAACACTATAAACATGAAGTGGTGACTTATGCTCTGATTTACAGTCAGTAACAATAAGGTCATCATAGTCAGAGCCTTTCCTTCATGATTTCTTAATTAATTTTGCTTCAAACTACATGTGTACAAGCACCTCGTTGAGAGATGTGGACTATTAATCAAGACATAACCTAAGAGCTGTAGAAGAAGCAAATTGTCCTTCAGTCCACACTTTAAATTTAAAGTACAAAAACAGTACTATAGAAAAAAATTATATTTTCAATTATGTAATTGAATAGGAACTTTTTTATATTATGGGTTTTAGATCTCAAACTTCTTTTCAAGATAACTTGAGAAAGCTTAATTAAGGCAATTGTAGGAATAATGCTTTCTTTAAATCATAATAACCACAGTGAATTTTTATTTTCAGAGACAGGAGCAGAAAATCAGCATCACCATGATCGCAAAGATGTTTGTCATCGTTCTTCTTGTTGTTGGTAATAAAACATTTAATTTGTCAAAGAATTTCCTATTCATAAAGATGTGGTTAATGTGATGAAATATGAAAATGACGTAAGATTGTCTACACAGCCTGCTGCAACGCAGAGACAGCAACCACAACTGCAGCGACAACAACCACAGCTGCAGCGACAACGACCACAACTGCAGAGACAACAACCACAGTTGCAGCGACAACAACTACAGCTGATCCGACAAAAACCACAACTGCCGCGACAACAACCACAGTTGCAGCGACAACAACCACAGCTGAAGCAACAACAACCACAGCTGTTCCAACAACAACCACAACTGCCGCGACAACAACAACAGCTGAAGCAACAACAACCACAGTTGAAGCAACAACAACCACAGCTGCTCCAACAACAACCACAACTGAAGCAACAACAACCACAGCTGCTCCAACAACAACCACAGTTGAAGCAACAACAACCACAACTGATCCAACAACAACCACAACTGAAGCAACAACAACCACATCTGTTCAAACAATAACCACAGCTGAAGTAACAACAACCACAGTTGCAGCGACAACAACCACAGCTGAAGCAACAACAACCACAGCCGTTCCAACAACAACCACAGCTGCAGCGACAACACCCACAGCTGTTCCAACAACAACCACAGTTGCAGCGACAACAACCACAGCTGTTCCAACAACAACCACAGCTGAAGCAACAACAACCACAGCTGTTCCAACAACAACCACAGCTGATCCAACAACAACCACAGCTGCCGCAACAACAACCACAGCTGAAGCAACAACAACCACAGTTGTAGCGACAACAACTACAGCTGATCCAACAACAACCACAGCTGCCGCAACAACAACCACAACTGTTCCAACAACAACCACAGCTGAAGCGACAACAACCACAGCTGCTCCAACAACAACCACAGCTGAAGCAACAACAACCACAGCTGTTCCAACAACAACCACAGCTGTTCCAACAACAACCACAGCTGAAGCAACAACAACCACAGCCGTTCCAACAACCACCACAGCTGCAGCGACAACAACCACAACTGAAGCAACAACAACCACATCTGTTCAAACAACAACCACAGCTGAAGCAACAACAACCACAGCTGTTCCAACAACAACCACAGCTGTTCCAACAACAACCACAGCTGAAGCAACAACAACCACAGTTGTAGCGACAACAACTACAGCTGATCCAACAACAACCACAGCTGCCGCAACAACAACCACAACTGTTCCAACAACAACCACAGCTGAAGCGACAACAACCACAGCTGCTCCAACAACAACCACAGCTGAAGCAACAACAACCACAGCTGTTCCAACAACAACCACAGTTGCAGCGACAACAACCACAGCTGAAGCAACAACAACCACAGCTGTTCCAACAACAACCACAGCTGAAGCAACAACAACCACAGTTGTAGCGACAACAACTACAGCTGATCCAACAACAACCACAGCTGCCGCAACAACAACCACAACTGTTCCAACAACAACCACAGCTGAAGCGACAACAACCACATCTGTTCCAACAACAAGCACAGCTGAAGCAACAACAACCACAGCTGTTCCAACAACAACCACAGCTGAAGCAACAACAACCACAGCTGCTCCAACAACAACCACAGTTGCCGTGACAACAACTACAGCTGCTCCGACAACAACCACAACCTCAGCAACAACAACCATAGCTGCTCCAACAACAACCACAAGTGCCGCCACAACAATCACAGCTGTTCCGACAACAACCACAGCTGCTCCAACAACAACCACAGTTGCCGTGACAACAACTACAGCTGCTCCGACAACAACCACAACCGCAGCAACAACAACCATAGCTGCTCCAACAACAACCACAAGTGCCGCCACAACAATCACAGCTGTTCCGACAACAACCACAGCTGCTCCAACAACAACCACCTCCTCTGCTATTCTCAACAACATCAGCTTCCTTACAGTAGTTCTGGCTCTGTCGTCACATGTACTCAAATCATTTTTTAACTTTTCTTAAGTTCACATCCTCCAAATGAAGCAACAAACTGAAGTACCTGTGACGATTTGAAATGTTTAAGTAACCAAATGTTTAATCATATATTTATTCTTATTTATTATGGTTTTATTTATTTATATCTATCAGAGAAAAGTTGTTAAACGTTTTCCTGATGTTTGTGTGTCATCCAAACATGTGTGATCAGAGGACTGATATTACAAATATAGTGATGTCTACAATCTCAACACGGAGTTTATCATAAATAAAGGCTTTTAGCACTGATTAATAAGTGTTTCTTGACTTTTTAAAGATGAGAATAATTTCTCATAATAATCATTTCTCTACAATAGTCAGTGTTAATACTGAGTTATATTCAGCTTTATTTATATTGCTGCAAATCACAATAGTTATTTCATCATGTTTCCTGTTGTAAATTAAAGACCCTGCAGTATTTGGAAGATGAGATGAGATGAGATGAGATGAGATGCCTTTATTAGTCCCACGAGTGGGAAATTTCATGTTAAGGCTGCCGACCAATTGCACGCAATGGCGGCGCCATCATACCCTCTGACCATACATACATTGCACGAAAACATCACATGGGGAAGACAGGTCAGAGAGGTATAACAATGGAAAATGCACAACATGAAGAAAGATAAGGAGAAAAAAATAACTCCCCCCAGAAAAGACAAAACAAGTAAACACAAACTGACAAACACAAATTTGTCTCTTTCATTCTTTGTGTTTGCACAAGAGTTACAGCACTGTCCCTCAGCCCAAAACAGTGTTTCACACATTACATTACACACTGAGAATAAGGGCTCAGTGGAAGGCGTCTCACTCCCACCGCGCCACATATGGACATTTGGTAATATACCAACAAGCTGACTAACAGCACAATCTATTACAGTTTATTGCATGTCTGATGATGCTTTTAAACAGCAACACACCCAATGCACAGAAATGTTCTTCACTTTTGTGAGTGCAGCTCCTATTTTCTCTGCAAAAGCATGCAGTTTCCTGTCAGTACTTTTGGCACAGAGTGTACTCAGAGTTGGGCCTCTCTTATACATAAAACAATATAATCAGCAAATAAGCATTCAGATTATATATTTAAACCCCAACAGTTTCCCCTTTTATTCCAAATATCTCCCATTAAGTTTACTTTCATGTGAGAATAATAGCTAAAATATAACAAAAGAGATCATATCAAAAATGAAACCTTTCAATTGCCCAACCCTTTAGGTCATCCGTCCCCTTTTCCTATTAAAAGGTCCCATATTACTCTTTGGAAACAGCCTCTATAGAGTTAAAATTTAAAATTTACTCCTGGTTTTCACCCCCTCTATGGGTAACATATATCCGGTCTTAACACTATTCTTGGGCAATTTACATAACATAGAAATCCTGCAAACTGTTCCTAAAGTCCCTCTCATTACTCTTCATTACTTTTATGCTCACATTTAACCTGTGTCCAACAAGCTTTAAGTCTCTTAAACAACACATTTGCTGGAACTGTGGTTCTCTGTGCTGTGCTTCTTTTCGGGGTCCCCCTTCCTCTGGTTGGTTCCTGGATTCTCGCCAACCCCTCCATGGTTTCGCTCTGGTTCTGGAATCTCCTGTAAAAAAATAAACAAACACCTTTCCCTGCTACGCCTCAATAACCTATTATGTTCATCAATTGTTCTCTTAATTCTTCAAACTTGGTTCAACCTATCATGTTCGGGACTGTCTAATCAAAAGGATTAGTCTGATTATGTGTGTAAGCGTGTTGGCATTCATCCATCGGCACTCAAGGTCCTCCCTACAATATATCAGTTCAGTCACGCCGAACGACGTTTTTGACCTTCACTTTACCGAGTGACAACTCCTATGAGCACGATTGCAATGTGTGTATAAAAAAATCATTTATACATAAATAATCTTCAATGTTATTCATTTGGGTAAGCGACACTTTTGACACAATTTTAAGAAGCTCTCTTCGTCACTTATCTGATCATAAACATCCTGTACAAAAAAAAACTGTTATTTTGCAGGCGCACATTCAGTTGCAAGCTCACCCACATTTTGCCCTATATGGCTGTCTCAGTCTTCATATCCTTCCTGTCGACCTATTCAGAGCAGGCCTATTTTCACACCTTCTGCATTACTTCTTGCTAAGCAAAGACAAAGCAAACTGTTTTTCACCTCTACCCCAGAAATCTACGTCATGTCTGTGACTGTAAGCGTGCATTATAACCGCTTATTCTAGAAATCAAAAAGAAATCAAACATTTTTACTCCAAAAATCTTCCCTCCTTTCACCAAAGCATATGTTTTATTCAAGCTGTCCCACAGTTTCCCTTTAAGTTTGGTATTCAACTTATTATGAACACCGGCTTTTTATCTTCTAAACAGGATTCAGTTATTTTAATCCTTTAGGTTAAAAATGAAAATAACAATTTCTGCCTCAGTTTTACCGTATCTAAATTATCAAAACACCCCAAAAGTCATAAAATGATCATAAAGCCCCTTATTTCAAATTAAATCCAAAGAAATCTAAAAAACCTTCAGCAATTCTCCTCTCTAAGTACACGTCCTCTGGACCTCCAAACCTGTGTTCAGGAATAAAGTCAGTTTAATCATCATGTTAAATCTTTTAAACTCCTGACTCCATTCAGAGCTGCGTAGAAACAAAACCTATTGTTAAATTTGTTTTAAAACTCTATTTTCCCACTTGTAATGCAATCTGTGTTATAACAAAACAAGACAGAGCAGTTATCAGTCATGTTCTTCATACAGAATTTCCCTATTTTGATTTCATTTTGCTCCTCTTAATGTAATGGCACATTTTGATTTTACTTTATCAGGGATAAATAGAATAAATAGGAATAAGAATAAAAGGGAATTGCACATTTCACGTATTGAAGTCTATTGTACTGTTGGATATTAACAAAGTATTGCACAGTGAAAAGGCTCTACGGCTTAGTAGTGTGGCATTCTTCAGTGAAGACTGAACCACCTCGAGTCTTCCCTGAGGAAAATGCTTAAGCTGCTAATTCCAAGCAGCTGTTAATGCGTGGACTAAACTCTGAGGTGTGGCTGAAAGTTTATGTAACTAGAAGCAGCTTCAGTGTCACGCTTCAATAACCGCTCCTCATATTACTGAAGATTTGGAGACTGGCCAGATTAAACCTGCTCAGCTAGTTTTTCTGAAATGCTGTCTTTAGTGCTGTTCCATATGTCAGAATAACTTCAACCTTCAGTGCAAGGTACAGCATCATATACATATATAAGATGCTGTACCTGCAATTAAAAAAATGTAATATAAACTGGGCAGCACGGTGGCACGGTGGTTAGCACTGTTGCCGCACAGCAAGAATGTCCTGAGTTCAATTCCAACATCAGGT
This sequence comes from Neolamprologus multifasciatus, assembly GCF_963576455.1. Taxonomy (NCBI): domain Eukaryota; kingdom Metazoa; phylum Chordata; class Actinopteri; order Cichliformes; family Cichlidae; genus Neolamprologus; species Neolamprologus multifasciatus. The sequence continues at coordinate 864,775 of NC_140459.1, forward strand.
CTTTCTGTGTGGAGTTTGCATGTTCTCCCCGTGTTTGCGTGGGTTCCCTCCGGGTACTCCGGCTTCCTCCCACCGTCCAAAGACATGCAGCTTGTGGGGATAGGTTAATTGGATAATCCAAATTGTCACAAGGTGTGAATGTGCGAATGAATGTGAGCACGAATGGTTGTCTGTCCCTGTGTGTTGGCCCTGCGACAGACTGGCGACCTGTCCAGGGTGTACCCCGCCTCTCGCCCTATGACAGCTGGGATAGGCTCCAGCGCCCCCCGCGACCCTGAAAAGGATAAGCGGAAGTGGATGGATGGATAATATAAACTGGTGGATAAGTTGGTAACAGAAAAAAATGATTACATTACTGAAGAACTCAAAGACAAAAGATCCTCTTTTGGCAGTTGCCACTCAAATTATAAATAATAATAATAATAATAATAATAATAATAATAATAATAATAATAATAATGGATTGCATTTATATAGCGCCTTTCAAGGCACCCAAAGCGCTTTACAATGCCACTATTCATTCACTCTCACATTCACACACTGGTGGAGGCAGCTGCAGCTGTAGCCACAGCTGCCCTGGGGCAGACTGACAGAGGCGAGGCTGCCATATGAAGCTATTAGAGGGCGTAATTCTCTTTGTCCTTAAAAATGTAGTTGTTCCTCCGTTATATAAAGCTGGAAACAAACATTTAGTGATTTTACCTGGGCTATTGAAAAGGTAAAGCAAGCAGCTGAAAGAACATACAGAAAGACAAACCCTGCTTCCTTCCATGCAGTCTGGATTTAGAGCATTTGACCGAAACTGCATGTTGTTAAGTCCCAACTCTGATAAAGGAGGGATAGTGGGTGCAGTCGTTTTGGTCTTGTGTAAAGCAGTTGACTCTGTAAACCAGTTCAGTAATTGGATTAGATCTTAATTAGCTGATCGCAGTCATTGTGTCCAAATGAACACGTCTGTACAGTTAGAGTGCTTGAAGGACCAATTTTAGGACCTCAGTTATTTAGCTTGTGCTTCCATTGTTGGGTGAGAACGCTGAAATTCTCATGTATTACAACAACAGTCTTTTTCCTGCAAAGCATTAATTTGTGGTGAGATTATTTTTTTGTGAAAAAGGAGTTGAAAACAGAAATTATAAAAAGAAATTACAATTATTTAGACAATCTAAGCCTGTTACTTCTTATAAAACGTATTTTTCTGTTTTAAAAACTTGTCCAGCTAGTGCACAGAAAATAACCTGGAGCTGAATGTCCTTAAAACCAAAGAACTCTGGACTTCAGGAGGCACAGACAGGTCCACTCCACTCTTGGACCCACAACACCATCAGCCTGGTAACGAAGGCCCAGCAGCAGCTGCACTTCCTCCGTGTCCTGAGGAAGAATAACCTGGACCAGAAGCTGCTGCTAGCCTTTACCGCTCCTCAGTGGAGAGCATGCTCTCCTGCTGCCTGGTGTTTGGTGCTCAGGGACCACGACTGAGAACAGGAAGGCTGCACAGAGGGTCATTAACCAAAAATATCACCTGGACACACCTGGAGGCATTCTCCAGATCCTCCTGTCTCAGGTAAACCAGGGCTATCACAGGTGAGCCTGCCCACCACCCGTTTGACCCGCTGCCTTCTGGTCGGTCAGGCAGGCCCCAAACCTCCAGACTCACTAACAGCTTCTTCCTCTGGGCCATTCAGACTGTTGACAAACACTACTGCCCATCCCTGCCCACGACCTCTGACCTCTGATCCATGTTCTGAGTGACCCTCATCATTCAGGACACTCACATGCAGATCAAGTCTTTTGCACTACTTCAAAGCACTTTTTCTTTTAATGTGTAATTCTGTATATATTCCTCTTGACTATTTCTTCTGTTTGCTGTTTATTCCTGATGTCTGTACCATTTATATTTTTTTCCTCCTGCACCCCATTCATGCTGTAAATGTACAGTGACAGTAAAGGACTATTCTATTCTATTCTATTCTATTCTATTCTATTCTATTCTATTCTAATAACACCAGAAGAATAACTCGAGGTTGTTAGGAGGTGGTGGGTAGGTTTATTGTTGTTTTTTGGGTTTTGTTTTCCTTCTTGGCACAGGTAGGCGGGGCGGGGCTTGATGGCATTCCGGCACACCTGCGGCGCATCGGACGTCATTAGGGAGCGCTTTTATGGAGCTGAATCTCGGACGTCTGGTGTCGGAGTATTGTTGTCTCATAAGTGGTAACGTGTCGGTGCACCCCATTCATGCTGCAAATGTACAGTGACAGTAAAGGACTATTCTATTCTATTCTATTCTATTCTATTCTATTCTATTCTAATAACACCAGAAGAATAACTCGAGGTATGTTTCAGTGAATTATGTATTACTCACTATGCACTATGTGCTGTGTAGAATACTCTGCCTAGACAGTGAGCTTAAACACACGGACGACCGCTTTTGTCAAGCTGTAAACAAATATGAATAATGGGCATCCATAGAAAGGGTATCCATGCAATCAATGCCAGTTTCACAAGTGTGCACTGCCAAATGTGCCAAACATCTATGTAACACCCTGCTTCATCCACTATGTAAGTCTATGTGCTGAATTCATTAAAGAGGCGCGTGTTCCTTGCCGGGGGCTTGTTTATTACCGGCCACCATAACACCATGTCTTTGTGTGACACAGAAAAGGTGAACGATGGTCTCTACATGCATAGTTCCCACCATGAAGCATGGAGGAGGAGGTGTGATAGTGTGGGGGGGCTTTGTGGTGACACTATCAAGGATTTATTCAGAATTGACGGCACACTGAACCAGCATGGCTACCACAGCATCCTGCAGCCACATGCCATCCTGTCATTTATTTTTCTTTTTTTCTTTTGTTTTTGCCCGTTTGGATCTTTAGCCGTCAGAATTGTTGTCTGAAGGCAGAAAGATGCCAAGTGGATCATCATGGCCATATTGGTCCATTTGATTGACCTTTATTATAATTATGTATTTATTTTATTTTCATTTTTTAAAGACGGGACAGCCATGACTGGGGGGATAGGACAGGGAGAAAGACTGAAAGAAAGAGAGGGAGAGAAAGAAAAATAGAGGAGGGGAGAGATGGTGAGAAAGGGCGGGAGAAAAAAAAGAAAAACAAACACCTGGATCACCTGTATGGAGATAAAAAACCAGAAGAGAAAACAAACAACAAAGAGCAACATAATAAAAACAACAGCATCACAATAAACTAGCTAACAGTAGATAACAGTAGATACTAAATATTACATGTTATTGTTTTTTTTTGTTTTATTTTTTTAATTTCACCTGTTGAGAAAGAAAAAAGAAAACAAGCAGAAGAAAACAAGAGTAATAGAATAAACAACATCACGATGATCTATGTGAATATGACTGTAAATACTAAATATTAAACATTATTGTGCAGCACGTAAGATCGACAGCACACAGTGTGCTTTGAGGTAGGAGCCAAAAAGGGTGTAGTTTGTGTGTGTGAGCACCCGTGTGTACACCTGTGAGCATGGACGCGCTTGTTTTTAAAAGGTTCCTTCATGTAATGATCTGTTAGAGGGTGTGGGGGGGGTGTGTGTGGGGGGGCACAGCCCCCTCCTCCAGGGGATGAAGCAGGTATGGAGGAGATCAAAACTCCAGACATCCAGAGGCCTCAGAACACAAGAGACCAAGGAAGACCAACAGAGGGGCAGCTGAGCCGCTGTCCCAGAAAGAGCTGAGGAGAGTCCCAGATGAGGGGTCACTCAGCAGCCGCAGAACAGAAGCCAGGGGGGGTTGCAGTGACGTGCCCGTGAGCTCCGCCAGCAGCCAGCTGTGCCAGAGTGACGGGGAAACCTAATAGACCAAACCCACCTGCTCCGCTACATCCTATTCCAGTAATAGGTGAGCCGTTTGAAAAAGTAATATTGGATTGTGTTGGTTCCCTGCCAAAAACGAAATCCGGCCACCAATACATACTTACAATAATGTGTTCAGCAACAAGGTTCCCGGAGGCAATTCCACCACGCACACTGAAAGCAAAAACGATAATAAAAGCACTAATTAAGTTTTGTTATTCAAACAGACCGAGGAACAAATTTTACTTCAAAAGTGTTTGCGCAGGTTGTGGATGAGTTGCAGATAAAACATGTAAAATCCAGTCCATATCACCCGGAAAGTCAGGGTGCTCTGGAGAGATTCCATCAAACCCTCAAAGCTATGCTGCGCAAGTTCTGCGCAGAGTCTGATAGAGAATGGGATGAGGGTCTGCCGTTATTGTTGTTTGCCGTCAGGGAGGCCACTCAGGAATTCTTGGGATTCAGTCCTACGGATCTGGTGTTTGGACATGTGGTCCGTGGTCCTCTCCAGCTTCTGAAGGAGTGGTTGTCAGAAACGTCTGAAACTCAACATAATGTCCTTGATTATGTTAGTAGACTTCAGGAAAAACTCCACCTTGCATGCCAATTAGCTTGGGAAAATCTGACACATACACAGGCTAAAATGAAAGCTCGCTATGATAAAAAGGCTGTTTACAGAAGTTTCCAGCCGGGCTAGAAAGTGTTGGTGTTGCTGCCTGTGGTAGGGTCCAGTTTGGTAGCCCAGTTCGCTGGCCCATATGTGGTGGAACAGAAACTCAGCGACAACAATTATGTGATCCAGACCGTCGGAGAAAGTCTAGGGTTTGTCATATTAATATGTTAAAATCATATCACTCGAGGAGCCCTTCGGGTGCGCCATCACCAGTGTGCACCACTAGTGTTGTTTCTCCTTATGAACCCTCTGATGACGGACTGCTCAAGTAAAGTGAAGCGCTGGGTAGCGGCCGGTTGAAAAATTCGGAGATCTTAAATGATTTAGAGACATATTTAGCCCACCTATCTGAGCCCGCTCGAGCTGACATCACTGCTCTGACAGAGGATAATTTATCACTTTTTTCTGATCATCCTCATCAAACTGCTGTCCTGTGCCATGACATTGACGTGGAAGGACATAAACCGATTAAGCAGCATGCCTATCGAGTGAACCCAGTGAAAAGAGCGATAATGCAGAAGGAAGTCAGCTATCTCTTAGAACACGGTTTAGCCATTTTCTCCAGTACACGGTTTGGGTTGCGTAATGCAGCCGCTACGTTCCAGCACCTTATGGGCAAAGTACTGGCCGGCGTGAATAACTGTGATGCCTACTTGGATGATGTTGTCATTTACTCATCCACCTGATCTGACCACTTACAAACACTCTCTCTCGTTTTTAGCCGTTTTCAGAAAGCCTCGCTTACTCTAAACCTGGCCAAATGTGAATTTGGCAGAGCCACCATCACATACCTGGGAAAGGGAGAAGGGCGCTACGCCGATTTCTAGGAGTGTGTGGTTATTACAGAGGTTCATGAAAGAACTTTGCCACTGTTGTCGTTCCTCTCATCGATTTGATCAGCCCAGTGAAGCCTTTTGTGTGGACGCCTGTTTGTCAGACTGCTTTCGAGTCTGCGAAAGCATTGCTGAGCAGTTCCCCTGTTCTTACGGGACCTAATTTCAGGTGCCCTTTCAAGCTAGAGGTTGACGCTAGTGCGGCTGGTGCAGGAGCTGTCCTTATGCAGGAAGACCATCGCGGGGTGGATCGCCCAATTTGCTATTTTTCCAAAAAGTTCAACAAACATCAGATGAACTACAGCACTGTTGAAAAGGAAGCCCTTGCCTTGTTGTTAGCCCTGCAGCATTTTGAGGTGTATATTGGATCCAGCTCTATACCCATTCAAGTTTTCACTGACCACAAACCATTGGTGTTTCTCTCCCGGATGCAAAACTCAAATGAGAGACTTATGCGTTGGTCACTACTTTTGTCAGGATCCTGGCGTTCTTAGTTTTTCCTGTGTTCCTGTTTCATGTTAAGTTCATTTGTTATTCTTGGAGGTATTTTATCGGTCCTAAGTTGTTTAGTTTACTGGGCTTCCCCTTCTTTTGTTTCATTCCATGTTTTCCCAGCCCCTCATGTCTGTGCTTCCCCCTCGTGCTTCTCTGTGCTTTACTCTCCCCCTTTGGTCTGTGTCTCTGTGTATTTCCTGTTTTACTTTGAAGTTCCATGTCTTATGTGAATGTGTCCTACTTTGCTTCCTTGTCTTGTCAGTTCTGATTTCCCCCAGCTGTGCTCTCCTTCTGTGTCTCGTTATTTCCCAGTGTATTTAAACCCTGTGTTTCTCTGAGTTGCGTCGTCCCTCAAGCTGTGTGTTCCCTCGTGTGCCTCTCCGTAAAGTATAGTTTATATTTTCCCAGTATACTTTCGTTTTGTATCTTTTCCTGGTGTCTTCGAATAAAATCTGCATTCTGAGTTCATCCCTCGAGTCTGAGTGCCTGCATTTTGGGTCCAACTCCTGCCTGCCACACAGCGCTTCCTGCCAACTTTTGCAGGATTTTAACCTGCAAATCAAGAAAGGAACGGAAAATGTCATCGCTGACGCCTTTTCAAGAGCAATTTCTTAGTTTGGGAATTAAACAATAGGAGGGTTGTTTAATTCTTTTGGAAGGGGGTGTTACAAACTTGCATTTTACATGTGTTTTTTCTATGCAGGTAATATATCTGTTTATGTTAATTCAGTTGTGCCAGGGCCCTGCTCCAATTGGTGCGTGGATACACCAGCTGGAGGACCCGCCCATTAAAAGGAGGTTGGAGTGCCACGGCGGGAGAGGTCCTCGCGTTTCTCCTCATGACCCAGCAGTGTACCTGTGGCAGCCGCTGGCTGCAGTGCTGTCTTGAAAGTTGTTGAAGTGGAGTGGGTAGGGGTGAGCTGCCGTTTCTTTTGATCACCAGTTTTCTCCTGTTTTGTATTAGTTAAGGAGGTCAGACTCTGTCTTTATTTTTTGACTTGTTTTGGTAAGGTCAGGGGTGCAATATTTGCAGAGTTCATATTTGGTGGAAGTCTGCCATTTTCTTTGATTTCCTGCAACACAATAAATAAGATTTAGAATATGCTTTGTAACTTCTCTCGAATTATTTTTGATGTTTGATATAGAATAAAGGGCCATGCTCCAACTGATGTTTACCCAGTATTTTAATCTCCTCTTTACCAGCAAACACTGTGAAAAACTATGGTGAAATATGCAACACAAACACAGATATTCTGTCAGCAAAATAAAACCACAACCCAAAAAAAGTGTAAACACAATTAAAATACTCAAGTTCACCAGTAAATGGCAACAAAACAGCAACAGGGATTAGATTAAATGCTCAGTTTTGAACATTATAATCACACAAATTGAGAACAGTTAAACACATTTCACTGAAAACGAGCTACATGCTAATTTAAACATTTCATAAATTCTCATAAATATTTTTCTGTTTTATTTATATTATTTACAGGAAGTGAACTGAAGAGAAAAATGTTAACAGTATGAGCTGAGTACATGTGACATCACAGCAATAATAACTGACAGGAAGCTGATGTTGTTGAGGATGGCAGAGGAGGTGGTTCTTGTTGGAGCAGCTGTGGACGTTGTTGGGGCAGTTGTGGTTGTTGTTGGGGCAGTTATGGCTGTTTTTGGGGCAGCTGTGGTTGTTGTTGGAGCAGCTGTGGACGTTGTTGGGGCAGTTGTTGTTGTTGGGTTAGCTGTGGTTGTTGTTGCTGCAGTTGTGGTTGTTGTCGCTGCAGTTGTGGTTGTTGTCGCTGCAGTTGTGGTTGTTGTTGGAACAGCTGTGGTTGTTGTTGGAACAGCTGTGGTTGTTGTTGGGGCAGTTGTGGTTGCTGTTGCTGTGGTTCTGGTTGTTGTTGGAGCAGCTGTGGACGTTGTTGGGGCAGTTGTGGTTGTTATTGCTGCGGTACTGCTTGTTATCGGAGCAGTTGTGGTTGTTGTTGGGGCAGTTGTGGTTGTTGTCGCTGCAGTTGTGGTTGTTGTTGGAGCAGCTGTGGACATTGTTGGGGCAGTTGTGGTTGTTGTTGCTGCAGTTGTGGTTGTTGTTGGGTTAGCTGTGGTTGTTGTCGCTGCAGTTGTGGTTGTTGTTGGAACAGCTGTGGACGTTGTTGGGGCAGCTGTGGACGTTGTTGGAGCAGCTGTGGACGTTGTTGGGGCAGTTGTGGTTGTTGTTGCTGCTGTTGTGGTTGTTGTTGGGTTAGCTGTGGTTGTTGTTGCTTCAGTTGTGGTTGTTGTTGGGGCAGCTGTGGTTGTTGTTGCTGCAGTTGTGGTTGTTGTTGCTGCAGTTGTGGTTGTTGTTGGAACAGCTGTGGTTGTTGTCGCTGCAGTTGTGGTTGTTGTTGGAGCAGCTGTGGACGTTGTTGGTGCAGTTGTGGTTGTTGTTGGGTTAGCTGTGGTTGTTGTTGGGTTAGCTGTGGTTGTTGTCGCTGCAGTTGTGGTTGTTGTTGGAACAGCTGTGGTTGTTGTCGCTGTAGTTGTGGTTGTTGTTGGGGTAGCTGTGGTTGTTGTTGCTGCAGTTGTGGTTGTTGTTGGGGCATCTGTGGATGTTGTTGCTACAGTTGTGGATGTTGTTGTTGGGGCAGCTGTTGTGGTTGTTGTTGGGGCAGCTGTTGTGGTTGTGTCTGGGGCAGCTGTTGTGGTTGTGTCTGGGGCAGCTGTTGTGGTTGTGTCTGGAGCAGTTGTGGTTGTTGTTGGGGCAGTTGTGGTTGTTGTTGGGGCAGCTGCGGTTGGGGCAGCTGCGGTTGTTGTCGCTGCAGTTGTGGTTGTTGTTGGAACAGCTGTGGTTGTTGTTGGAACAGCTGTGGTTGTGGTTGTTGTTGGAGCAGCTGTGGACGTTGTTGTTGGGGCAGCTGTGGTTGTTGTGACACTTGTGGTTGTTGTTGGGGCAGTTGTGCTTGTTTTTGGAGCAGTTGTGGTTGTTGTTGGGGCAGCTGTGGTTGTTGTTGGGGCAGCTGCGGTTGTTGTCGCTGCAGTTGTGGTTGTTGTTGGAACAGCTGTGGTTGTTGTTGGAACAGCTGTGGTTGTTGTTGGAACAGCTGTGGTTGTTGCTGCTGCAGTTGTGGTTGTTGTTGGAACAGCTGTGGATGTTGTTGCTACAGTTGTGGATGTTGTTTGGGAAGTTGTGGTTGTTGTTGGGGCAGCTGTTGTGGTTGTGTCTGGGGCAGCTGTTGTGGTTGTGTCTGGGGCAGCTGTTGTGGTTGTGTCTGGGGCAGCTGTTGTGGTTGTGTCTGGGGCAGCTGTTGTGGTTGTGTCTGGGGCAGTTGTGGTTGTTGTTGGGGCAGTTGTGGTTGTTGTTGGGGCAGTTGTGGTTGTTGTTGGGGCGGTTGTTGTTGGGGCAGTTGTTGTTGTTGTTGGGGCAGTTGTGGTTGTTGTTGGGGCAGCTGCGGTTGTTGGGGCAGCTGTGGTTGTTGTTGGGGCAGCTGTTGTCGTTGTTGCTAGATTTGTGGTTGTTGTTGGGGCAGCTGTGGTTGTTGTTGGGGCAGCTGTGGTTGTTGTTGGGGCAGTTGTGGTTGTTGTTGGGGCAGTTGTGGTTGTTGTTGGGGCAGCTGCGGTTGTTGGGGCAGCTGTGGTTGTTGTTGGGGCAGCTGTTGTCGTTGTTGCTAGATTTGTGGTTGTTGTTGGGGCAGCTGTGGTTGTTGTTGGGGCAGCTGTGGTTGTTGTTGGGGCAGTTGTGGTTGTTGTTGGGACACTTGTGGTTGTTGTTGGGGCAGCTGCGGTTGTTGGGGCAGCTGTGGTTGTTGTTGGGGCAGCTGTTGTCGTTGTTGCTAGATTTGTGGTTGTTGTTGGGGCAGCTGCGGTTGTTGGGGCAGCTGTGGTTGTTGTTGGGGCAGCTGTTGTCGTTGTTGCTAGATTTGTGGTTGTTGTTGGGGCAGCTGTGGTTGTTGTTGGGGCAGCTGTGGTTGTTGTTGGGGCAGCTGTTGTGGTTTTTGCTGGATTTGTGGTTGTTGTTGGGGCAGCTGCGGTTGTTGTTTTAATTGTGGTTGTTGGGGCAGCTGTGGTTGTTGTTGGGGCAGTTGTGGTTGTTGGGGCAGCTGTGGTTGTTGTTTCAGTTGTGGTTGTTGGGGCATCTGTGGTTGTTGTTGGGACAGCGTTTGTGATTGTTGTTGGGGCAGCTGTTGTGGTTGTTGCTTTATTTGTGGTTGTTGTTGCGGCAGTTGCCGTTGCTGTTGGGGCAGTTGTGGTTGTTGTTGCTCCAGTTGTGGTTGTTGTCTCTGCGTTGCAGCAGGCTATGCAGAAATATTTTCTCAGTTTCATATTTGTTCACCCTTTTAACGAGTATAAAACTCTTTGAATAATAAAGCTTATCTTACCAACAAAAAGAAGAATGATGATACAAATCTTTGCGATCATGGTGAAGTTGTTTCTCTGCTCTCTGAAAATTTTGTTCATCGTGGTTATTATCAGCTGAAGAAAAGACTAAATGACTAGCATGCATGTCAGTTTAATTCAAAGTATGAGGTTGACATGAAAGAATATTTTTGTTCAGTTAAAATCTTTGTATTTTACTGTTTTCATTCATGGCTGCAACATTATATAACTTTATATTTGAAATTACCAATCTGTGATCTCTTTATTCTTAAAAATCTATTTTACCCTAAAGTTGTCAGTGTGCTTCTCTTACACTTTATCACTTCTTGTAATTTCTCATGTGTTGCTAATTATTTCATATTTACCAAAAGCTGCTTGTTTATACTGAGCTTGAAACAGAAGTATAGAACTAACATAGGATGAAGAAAAAAATTACTATGAAAACAGAACAGAACCATTTAAAAAACTCAAATGTTACTTTTTTAATTAAAATGCTCCCTAAATTACACAACATAAAGCAACCAGATCACAGTAAAAATAACAATTAACCATAAAAAACACATGTTGTATATTTAAAATGTATTAATATACAACATGTCAGATATATATTTAATATTAGGATTACTTACATAGTATCTCTCTGCTTGAATGTCATCCACTGCAGTGAAATTTCTTTGACTTCATCTCCTCTTTTTATAAACAGCCAACATGAACCTGAGGGCAAATATGTGCAGGTGGAGTAATGGTAGTTATCGTCACGGTTTAATGTGTGTGCACTAACCTTTTATTTACCTGCATCTCTCTCCTATTGTCCTCCTGAAACAGCCATCACTTCAAATTTGTAGTCAAAAAGGATCTGACAGACTAACCTCAAACAAATTTTCTGTGATTAGTTTTGGTTTTTATAAAGCTCTCAACTGACTAAGTAGGTTTAGACAAAGAAACAACATTTCCAGGTTTCTACTTCTTTGTTGACAGTCAGTGTCCACGTAAAAAACTTGTGTTATTTTTAAAATTTTCTTTTAAACAAATTCTGATTGTTAGAGTCAATGTTCAGACTTGACTTGTTCTGCTTCAGTAACTGAAATGAATGAATTTTAAAGGCCTTCCTGCGAATAAGGTGTTCATCTTTTATTTCATTTGATTATCTTGTATCTTATTACATCACTTAATTCCTGAAAACATTTCTCTGTTATTCTTAAAATACATAAACATCCACTACATAATTATTTGTAAAAAAAAAAAAAGCTCTTTAATGACTCGTCAAACAGGAGTCAGCGCAATACTGAATGTCCCATCGTACCTAAACATAACCTGTTTACCTTTTAATAAGCTGCTTCTTGTGGCAGGGACGCATTTCTAAAGCGTGACAATACGTTAGTGGAATAGTAATGATCTGTGTGTTTGTATTCTCACGTCAGTGGATGGCTGCTGTTTCCTGTCGTGACACCAACCCTGAAATATCCACCAGACACACACACATGCATAAAAATCCTCAGATGTTTAATTGGAGGAGTCAACATTCCCTGATATAACAGCAAATGTCTTGTGTGAAATGATACAAATTGGAATTTGATCATTAAATTGATTTGGAGTCTTTACACTGTATGGAGTGCCTGTAGTTCATCAGCCTTTTTTCTTAGAGGGACAGAAGGATGAACAGCAGTATAGGCAGCTGTTGGAGTGATTTTGATAAAAGTTGTCATTGTTGTGCTTAAAATTGTCCTGAACTGCATGTTCAGATATTTTTCTGTTCATCCCCTACATGTAGGATGGTGGGAGAGGCTACAGCTATAGTGTTTAACTGCAGGCACATTCCCTGTAAAGATTCTGGTTTCCTTATTTTGTAATGAATGTCTGTGAAGGTTCTCAGTCATCCAGGTCATCGTAGTCTAAGGAGCAACTTAAAGAAGTCCAGATGCCTTTCTTTCCAAGCTCCTTAGGATAGTCACTTCCTACCCTTTATGGGCTCACCTGTGCTTGTATATGGTGGACTATTTAAGGGGTTAAGCCCTATGGGGCTTTGGAGTTGACGGCACGCCACAGTGCATTGTGGGAGCGCGGCACCATTTTAGCAGGCTACGAATCAAAACAAACACACTGTGTTAGAAGGAAGATTGCGACCAACCACACTTAAAAGCAGCTCAAAAGGCAAACGACGTTATAGAGACCGGATGCAAAGAGATGGTACTTGCAAAAAACAGCGTGCACTGGAAATGTGGACCCGTGTGAAATAACGTCCGTGGAGTAGAAACCCTGAAGACCAAGTGCTATTGACTTACAATGATATATATTTGTACGCTGTCTGTGAAGTCAGCGCATACACGGTGAACCAATTTGGCAATTATAAATCTCTGGAGGCGCACATCCACCAAGGATGGGTACAAGATTTGTCTTTTTTTAAGCCTCCACGTTGTGAATCCGCCGTCATTCAAACAAAGGTAAGTGAGCTCGAGTACTGCGAGTAAGATGCGTTTGATTTCCCCCGAACATTCAGATTAGTGCAGCATAAATTCATTCATGAGGGGAAACTACAGTGAGAACATGTGGAGGCTGTTAGAGGGAAAACAGTGAGTTCAGTGCACTGATGTGACATTGTCCTGAAGGATTTAGTCATTCTCTATGGTTAAAGAAATTGCACTAATTACTTCATATTTATTATAAATAATCCTAATTACACATCCGTGTTTGTGTCCTGTGTAAGTAAGAATATTTTCTATTTTGGTTTTATACATCGATTAATGACCTGCAGAATCTCCTTATCATATTAAGTGATTCATAAAAGTCGAACTTTTGTGTCAAGGCCTTTTATGTTCCAAACACCAAAAAAGAAAGGTCCAAGAAAAGGCCGTGGGTGGCAACGGGAGGTTTGTTTTAGAACGCACTTTGATTCCATTGTTTTAAATCATATGTTGTTTATTTCGTGCAAAATTATAAACAAAAATCAACCAAATAACTTCTTAAAACTTAAAATTAAACGAAAGTTAACTTAATTTGCTTTAACAACTTCAAAAGTGGTCAAAAAATCATTTCCTAACCCTCCCGAGTCCCCATCAGACATTTGGCAAACAAAAAATATCCTCACCACACCCCTCCAGGGTGCTCTTAATCCCGTGATTAATGGGAGGGTCCTTTCTCCATCTTGGAAGTGATGACAGTGGACACATAAAAAGAGGAAAAATCACATGTATGTGTTAACTTTCTAAACACTTTGTTACATTTGTGATAAATGGATTTGAAAGTAGATCAAACACATTTGTGTCGGCCTTGGCTCATAGTTCTTGTCTTTACATGAACTTTGTCTGTGTGTGTTTCAGGTCCTGCACTCTCAAAGACTGAATGAACCAGCATTGCAGCCATGGGTCACTGTGAGCATCACAGGGAAGGTTGAAGCCGCCCGCTGCACCTGTAAGGCCGGAGTCGTGGAGACCTGCACCCACGTCACTGCTCTTCTGTTTAATGTAGAAGCAACAGTGTTGATCTGTGGCACAAGGACTGTTACAGATGAACCTGCATGCTGCGTTTTGCTGGTTAATATGACCAAGATACAGCCAGAGGTTGACCATAAGATAGACTTCTCCTCTTCAGCTGCCCAAAAAAAGTCTCTCAATGAAAACATAAACAGACCGTCTGTAGTGACAGGGAAAAGGAGCCGTCCTCAGAAAGATCCACCTGCTGCTGTGGAGGAGTTGGATCAACTGATGGGAAAATATTTCTCCAAGCATAGTTCTGTTCTGAATAACCCACAATGTTTTATTTAGGGGGCATGTAAATAATTTGCATTTACTGAATATGTACTTACTAAGTACCACTGTTCAAAAGTTGAATAAATAAATGTTTGTCTTTTTTAATTAAAAGCACTTTGTAGAACATCAGTTATAATGTAGAATCAATGTCATGTGTAGTTTACAAATGACAAAATGTTCACATAAAATCATGACAGCATTTAAATAATATCACCCAACATAGCAGTCTGTAGTTTACTGTCTCTACATGTACAGCACAAGACTTTTAAGAGCATTTTCCCTGGTTTTACTGCCACACTGGGGCACATGTTCACCAAACGCAGCAAACCTTCACCATCTTATCCAGAAGGGTCACCTCTTCACCCTCACATGGAAGAACTAATCTGATTGGCATGCTGGTATGTAGCATGTGGTTTGAAGCAGGGATTTTGTAGTGCCCCATGTGTAGCGTTGGAACCCAGTCAGGATTTGTTTCTTTCATTTCATCGGCTGGTTTGCTGCAATAATGAAAAACAATTAGCAACTAATATGCTATAAAGAGTGATATGAACTTATTTAGAACTTAACTGAATGAAAATGTCTGGAGCACCAACAGATATCTGTGGATGGTAGAGAACTGGAGCTCGTCTCACAGCTGCTATCTTCTTCTTTTGGTAACATCTGATACACAAGCTGCCTCACGTTGCTTCCAGGTGGGGAAAGAATAAAAACGGAGCCCATTTTCCAGCTTATTCCCTTCCCGATCGTACGCTCTAACAATCAACAACACAGCAAGGATGAACCATTGCTGATGCTTTCGGTCCTTTAGCCCTTTGTTTGGCCTGCTAAAATGGCACCTCGGCGGTCACACCCCCTCCCGTGACATCACGCCCCAAAGCCCTATACGGGGTGAGGGGAGATGACCCTTTTTATGACTAGGGATGTTGTTAAAACACTCTTTAACCAGGTAGGAAGTCAGGTATACAAACACACATACATACACAAATAACTCAAAGCATTTTCCACATTCTCAAGGTGGTGGAGTCTTCCCTGAGGAATGCCACATATCCATCAAACAAGAGACAACACGTCACTACTGAGTATTGAGGATGCACCGTACGCAACTACATCACAACAAATCTTATCCTGACTCACAAACATCACAACACACGTATGTACCATGTGTTCTAAAAAAATCCTCAAATCTTCAACTGAAGCATCGACAACATGAATAAAAACACTCTTGCACCGGGTGGAGTCCTGTAGTGATGTGTCCAAAAGTTTCCTCTTACAAGATGACGAGCGCCGTTCCTTCGGCTCGAACCCCAGTCACTCTCCGTTAGCTCCCCCGTAGCACTGCTCTTTATTGAGGTTGCATGAATATGCAGGTTCAGGTTAACATATGTGTAGTGTAGGTATGTGTTTGTGTGTGTGTGTGTGTGTGTGTGTGTGTGTGTGTGTGTGAGGTCAAGATGTGACCCTGTGAAGACTCCCCAAAGCTGGTGCTAGGAGCCCAGCGGTCCACCTAAACAAAGGGCTCTTGTACTAAAACAGATACAGAGTAGGTGTCCCTATACCAGGGGTCCGCAATCTCAGTCCACGAGGGCCGGTGTCCTGCAGGTTTTAGATGTGTCCTTGATCCATCACAGCTGATTCAAATGGATAAATGACCTGCTCAACATGTCTTGAAGTTCTCCAGAGGCCTGGTAATGAGCTAATCATGTGATGGAGGTGTGTTGACCCAGAGGGAGATCTAAAACCTGCAGGACACCGGCCCTAGTGAACTGGGATTGGGGACCCCTGTCCTATACCATAAATCAGTAAGAGAAGGTACGACCTCTCTCGTGACCTTAGGATGTTTGTGTATGCCAGAACACTCTGGAAGGCCCACAGAGTCTTTGCAGACTGCTAAGGATCAGACATCCTATTAATATCAATCAATTATATAACTCTAAGTATATATGAGTATATATTTCTAAGCATAAATGACAATCCAACAATATAAATCTAATACTTGGGTTGCACCTTATTAGCCCCAGCAATAAGTTTCACCTGAATCCTCCTGGAGCCCTAAAGTCAACAAGAAGCCAGCCATGGTAGCATTTTTGTACCAGTGAACTCTTCCTAGAGATTTGATTGTATCAGTGTGATCCTTGGTGAGTTCAATCTAAAGACCTTGTTGATCATAGATTGGAAAACTTTTAATCTTTTTGAAAAGGGCCTTCTATTTTTTGCCACATGAAGCAAAACTGACTTACAATAAAAATTCACATCGTCTAATTTACATGCTTGATAAATGAGACTGTCTCTGGACATCTGTTTGTCAGTAATCGCCCATTACATGAAATAAGCAGTAGGTGATAAACATCATCAGATTTATATCAAGAACACACGTCACAAACTAGAACAGCCTTTACCTTTCTATAAACACTGAATGGAGGCTGGAGTGGATACTAATCATCATTGTGCTTTTACTTAACAAACTGTGAGTCTCCTGAACATAAAACATGTTCAATAAATAATAATAATCAATAATTATGTCGTTTTATGTAAGCTAGAAGAAAGAAGGGTGGAACTTCAATACTGTCCTGGATGCATGCCGACTATAGTTTATGGCCAAAGACTGTGTGTATTTAATGCCAGTTTAGGTTCATTCTTGAATAAATTATTGTGCTTTTGAGTTTCTAAAAACTTTTTCCTGGAAGGTTTAACTCTCAGATCTGTTATTTGAATTGTTGTTTTCATTGTATGTCATGCTGTTCTTTATCGTGATGTGTGAATTAATTCAGATTCCTAAAATAATTTTTTATGCATTCATGAATCTCGTGTTTTTGTGTGAGTGCTTTGATAAAGTAGAAGATGCATCTTAAATGGTTTAAATGTCAAAGAAAGAATCTGAGAATATTAAGTGAAGACAATAACCTGCAGTGTGACCAGGAAGACAGTGAGGAAGAGCTGTCTTCCTGTCTTCTCAATGCCTAATTTGTAATTATTGTTCTGACAGTAAACAGCACATGGAAAGCACCGTGATAAACAACTTTATTTCCTTGGAGCTATAAACAGAAAATAATAAAGTCAGAACAAAAGAGCCGAGTGAATGAAGAGTCACCACCCAAAACTGAAGAACATTTCTGTGCGTTGGGTGTGTTGCTGTTTAAATGAATCATCAGACATGCAACGGACTGGAATAGTCTGTGCTGTCAGTCAGCTTGTTGGTATTTACCCGGAGAATAAAAAAAGAACCAGGAACATGTTTTTGTTAAACATGTTCCTGGTTCTGATCACTGACGTCAGCAGCTGCTGCACACATGAATCACCTCTGCGCAATATTTAGCAAAGACTTCCTGCAAAACATTTCCTGTAAAAGTAACTTCTGTTGACTGAACCTTACCTATCAAACTGGTGATGGTGCAGTTTGTTGACCCACACTGCAGTGAAAGGCAGTAATACACAAAGAGCATTATTACTGTGAGAACAGTCTGGAGCACAGAATGTGAAGACCAGCACAACAATGATAAACAACAAAGCCTGTGTGTGTCATGGGCCCCGTGTCTGCCCGGCCACATGTGTTTTGTGTACATTCTCCTCTCTCCTCCCCGCCAGGGCAGAGCTCACTGCAGGCTCTCGCCCTTGGCACACACACCTGCATCTCGCCAGGCTCTAATTATGGGTTGGACTCTTAAGGCCGGGATGCAGACAGCCTCACCGCTGGATGATTGTGCTAGACACGTCAGTAAACCTCAGCCTGGTGTCCTTAAGCGGTGTGGACCTGCTGTGATCTCTGTGTAACCCTCTTTTCTCCTGTGCACAGTTTCCCCGGACTCGTGACCAACCTGTTGTTTGAACCGTTGTAAAGAAGAAGAGCTAGCGTGTCCCGGACTTTCCTTTCGGACCCAGGACCCCCGCTCCCCTCACTGTATATATCTGCACCTGGTGACTGTGTAAATAAGCGTTGTTTTCCCCTGAACTCTGCTCTGCGCCTGAGTCCTACCACACCACACACAGTGTGTTTGTACTGCACATCAGAGCCAACGACATGCGGTCATGTGACTGAGGACAGGTGATGCTGTTACAGTTACTTCTAAATCACATCTATTTACTCAAAAAAGCTTCATTTAAAAATAAAATAAATTATGGTTGTTCAGTCTTTCCTTATGAAACTATAATGAAATCAACCCAGGCTAGTTCCAGACGGCAGAGCTGACTGTTCAATTAAGGCCAAACATTTGATGCGTTTCCTGTCACATTAAAGTGACTCACAGTTAACCAAAGAGAGCACAACAGAAAAACGACACACCTGCTAGTTTGGCAGTTTCTCTATCACAATACATTCTCTGAGTTCGTCTTCATGAAAATAACAGCATTTAATAATCTTGCTGTAACTGAACTTGGTAATTTTCCATAATTGAACATAAAGGATATTTAACGCTTCATAAACTTGAGTAATTTACGTTGTGGCAGCTGCAAATTCTTTAAATGCTTTTGTCGTGCACCGAGTGAGAGCCTCATCAAGGTTGTGTTTCACAAACCAGACTAAACAAAGTCAGAGTCCAGTGCTCATATTTGTCATAGAAACTCTCCTTCTTTGGTTCCAGGAAAGTTGATCAGTGTTTGTCCAATCAATTTATTCTGAGTTAAGCAAGTGAATTAGGCCTAATGGAAGGTGAAATCACTGCCGATACCATGATTCACCTTGGCAACAGGTAAATAAAGAGGAGAAAGCCTGTCATCACACATTTGCAATAAGATTTCATTTTACCACAGGACTTTGTTATTGGTTTTCATTGGATGGATTCCAGCTCTGCACTCCTCCAATTATTATGAATGTCTGAATTTTAAACTGCTCAAATAGATGACAGACAGCAGAGGTCCACCTGAATTTAAAAGTCATACAAGGACATGCCTGATAATATTATAAACACAGGAAATGACTTCAGTCTGTTCAATAAAAACCAGAGATGTACCTGTCTTTATGTAAAGTGACATTTTTTTATGTCTTCTTTTCAGTTGATGAAATTTTTTTTTTCTCAGTCTTATTTTTTCTTCCACCAAAGTTCATTAATAGATACCAAAAAGTTGTGATTTACAATTCCCACAAATGACAAGTGGGAAAATTATGTTTGCTGATAAAGTGTTTGAGAGCTGCCTAATGGGTCTGAATGTGGTGTGTGATGTAGTTTTGAAGCAAAAGAAAAGTGACTGACAGCTCATTGTCATGTGACTTTGGTCGTCTGCTTCATCGGTGTCACCTGGCGGAGTGTTACTGCTCTGCCTGAAGGATTTCAGGCATGTCAGTACAAGTCACATCTACAGTCCCACCACGCAATGTAGAGATTTCAGGACTGACAGGATCTACAGCTTCATGTTGGTGCCTGATCACACAGAAGTTGTTCAAATGGAATCGATTGGTGCTTATATAGCCCTGTTTTACACTATCTGAGCACTCAAAGCAACTTTTGTCATTCACCCAAGTACTTTTTTTATTCCATAGTCCTGACTATCTAACAGGCACTGTGATAGTTATGATATACAAATCACTGAAGCTCCGATGCTTTTCCGATCTGAAAAGCCCTTGAAATTCCTTGCATTTGCATATTTTCCTTAACGACTGGAGAAATATTAAACTTCCCTCTGTGTTCTAGCTCATGTATCCCAGTTTACTGAGGTGTGAGAAATACATCTACAAACGTATTGGAAAAGAAACAGCAGAGAAAAGTGAGTTGGGCCGTTATGTGTGAGGAGCAGTGTAGCTATGCTAACCCTCATGTTGAGACGTTACATACCTGTGTGACAGCTGAACAAAAAAATCAGTGAAGTGAATCCAAAGAAAGAAAAACAGGGATTTATCAGCCACAAAGGGGATGATGTGTGAATGTGAGAGTGAATGAATAGTGGTATTGTAAAGCGCTTTGGGTGCCTTGAAAAGCGCTATATAAATCCAATCCATTATTATTATTTATAATTTAGGTAGTGCTGTCAGTGTTAACACGTCAATTCAGCATTAACACGCTTACACGCATTAACATGGTCATCACGATTAATGCGATTTTTAATACACTCGACTCATCTGGAGCGCAGAATGAACAGACTTTGGACAAACTGCCTGAAATGCATTGATAGAAACATTTCAGGGATTTTGTTCAAT
This sequence comes from Neolamprologus multifasciatus, assembly GCF_963576455.1. Taxonomy (NCBI): domain Eukaryota; kingdom Metazoa; phylum Chordata; class Actinopteri; order Cichliformes; family Cichlidae; genus Neolamprologus; species Neolamprologus multifasciatus. The sequence goes on from NC_140459.1 coordinate 884,815, forward strand.
GGAAAAATCAAGTATATATGAAGATCAAATGTCAGTTGTTGTTTTGAATGTACTTTTTTTTTTTAGATTTTTTTTAGGAACATTTTTATGCAGCAAAAGGGGAAAAAATGGAAACAAAAAACAAAATATTATAAGGTCATCGGAAGACAATATATCCATGTATATACATCCACACATTTACACATACATCAACACTATGGTATTGCAAGTTCTATGCATTAAAGAGTGCTGTCACAGTTTGTAAAGCGCTGCCATTTTCTCCAACATCCCCCCCCTAGTCGCAGGGTGAAAGTCATACATTCCATCAATCGGATGTTTTCTACTATAGAGGTAAAAAGGGAGGATCTTTACAAAGCCAGCGTTTTGTTATAGCCTTTTTCACAGATGCCAAAATAATTCTCAGGAGATAAACATCATCTGTAACTAAATCTTCTGCAAAATATCCCAGATACAATGATGCAAATGTATAACTCATATTGAATCCCAGTGCTTTTGGAATTATTTTCACAACTTCCAACCAGAAGGGTTGGAAGTTGGCGAGGCGAGGAGCAGAGAGACATGGGGAAGCACAAAATAACATAGACAAACCCACAAGGAACACAGGCAGGCACACACTATAAATACACACAAAGTAATGAGGGAACGACACAGCCGAGGGGAACACAGCTGAAACTAATGGATATAATGAGACACAGACCTTCAAAGTAAAACAGAAAATTCAAACTGTTTTACAAACTCAAACTCAAAGACACGAACTGAACACTGGAGAGGACACAGGTAGGGATAACAGAAACACAAAACACAAACACGAAAAACAAAAACAGAAGAAACTAGAAAACAATAACAATAAACTCAAAACACTGGGTCAGCGACTCAGAACCATGACAGGTTGTATGGACGGGCAGGACCAGAATATGTGTCCATGACCTGCCATGACTGAATTTAAACTTTTGTTTAGGTGTTATGAAAAAAAGGATAATGTTCTTCCAACAAAAGTCCCGCCACATGTTGGAGTTAGTTGTGGTGAACTGTGTTTCCTTGACCACCCGTCTTCTTAATCTCAGTGTCCATTTCTCTTTCCCGTTTCTGCTTTATGTAAATTGTTAAGTCCTTTTTAAACTTAATCATACATTTGTACAGTTTATTTATCAGGGCTGTGTTACTCCTGGAGTCATAAGTATCGATGAAGATGTTAACAACCGAGAAGTCAGGGACACAGCAGTTTATTCTTTTACCAATATAGTCACAGACTTGCAACGAGAAACAAGACTTCGTAAGTCTTGCATAAGGTATCGAAAGCCATAATTTTAGATTTTACGATAACTGTACACACGGCAGTAACTCCATGCCCATTGTCTAAATCTACTGTCATGGGAGGCAGGTAAACATCAGGGTCGTATGCTGGCCACCTCAGAAGTTTTATCTTTGAGTCACCTTCCAGTTCAGCTCCCAGTGTAGCCATGTCAGTCATCAGAACGCTACTCACAGCATCCCAAAGCCAGTCCAGGCCTGTGCCTCGTCGCCATCTTGTCCCGATGCGAGGCTTGCCTCATTAGCCGTGGCTTCTTTCTCCATTTCACAATCACGGATGTTTCGTAGTCTGTATCCTCCTTTCTTAGATTTATCCCCACTCATTATTGTGTCAAAGTAGAGCAGTTTAACCCTAATACAACTCTTCAGTCTGGGGAAATAAACAGTAGGTGCCAGAGATGTGGCAGAGACTTTTTATGCGGCCATACTGTATTATGTGCCGCAGGAATTCTTGAATGTACTTATTCTGTTTATTTATTTTTCACTCTGTGGCAGAGGTGTGGTCCCTGGCTCAGCTGCAAGGGAGGGGTGGTGCAGTGAGCTCAAGGGGGCAGTGCCGGGGAGACAGGTGAGGCCATAGGTGGTGGCAATTGAACTAATGACTCTTTTTCCTTTATAGTGAAGCGAGAGACCAGGATGGATGGGTGCAAGTTGGCAATAAACTGTAAGCAAAACCATTGTGTGTGTTGGGTCCATATTACACACTCCCCATGTGTCTAAAAAGTATGGGTTTGTTTGTGTTGTCTTCCCAACACTGTTGACATTACATCATAACACACATTGCAGGAACTGTTGCTGCAAAAAAGCTGAACTGAATATGTGCACCACTACTGACTGACTTTTATACAGAAAGGATTATCATGAGGATCTTAATAAGAGAATATATAAATAAAAGATAAAAAGATACCAGTGAGTAGCGGCAGCGTTCACTCAACCGGAAGGTGTAAGAGCAACTAATAATCAGTGCTAAAAGACTTTATTTATGGCAGCTCAGTGTGTAGACTGAAATTATCATAAGACAATAATATTAATATTTGTTCTGGATGATATATATAAACATCATTTCTAGGAGAAAAAACAAATTCTCAAATTTAAGATTTTCAGACACACACACAATACATAAGAAATCAAATATGCTTATTTCAATATTTTAAATATTCACATCTATATCCTTCTATTTTTATACCATAATTCACAGAAAGTGAACTAAAGGAAAATGTTAACAATATGAGATTAGTACATGTGACATAAGAGCCACAACTACTCACAGGAAGCTGATGTTGTTGAAGATGGCAGAGGAGGTGGTTGTTGCTGCTGCTGCGGTTGTTGCGCTTCTTGTTGCTGCTGAGGTTGTGTGTTGTTGCTGCGGTTGTTGCAGTTGTTGCGGCAGAAGTACTGGAAGAGCATATCGGAGAAGAATGCAACCCATACAGGAAAGGCTCAGTAGCTAGTGTATCTAAGAGTAGACCTCCTTAAACAGGGCCCAGTAATCCTCACAGTGGCACAGAAGAAGTCCAGACGCTTTTCTTTCCAAGCTCCGTAGACTAGCAGCTAAGATGAACAGGCACGTGGCTTAATACATGAGTGGGGCACAGGAAGGAATCAGCAAGAATACCAGAGGTGCAAAACACCAGCTACTGGTAGAATGAGCAGTCAGCTGAGACTGCAAGACTAGGCTAACAAACCTGTGCACTACCAGGATTACAAGAAGGCCTATGACTCAATGCCCCACAGCTGGTACAAGATCAAAAGAACTCCAAGAGCCTTCATTAGGAACGTAATGGGGATGTGGCATACAACACTAGAGGCCAACTTCAACCCCATAGCACAGGTCACCGTCAAGTGCAGAATCTACCAAGTCCCCACCACTGCTCAGAGATCATTGACAGGACTGACTATCGATATCAACGAAGAGAGGGAAGGTAGTCTGAACTGAGGAGATCGAACTACCAGAAAGCCACATTTCAGACATTGAGGGCAGCTACAAGTATCTGGGGATCCCACAGGAAAACACAGCTGCGTCTGGCCAAACATCTGGTGAACGGTGCTTCTGGACCATCTGCACGTCTCCGCACAACGAGTTGTTAATGAACGCACACACACCTCCCCCGACAGCCTTACCGGAGGCTGCAGTCCGGTCTCCTCAGTATATGGAGGGAGTCTGCAGCTAAACAGCGCACTCTGGGACTTTGACTGAGAGCCTGGTCTTGGTGAAAACAAGAGTGAAGCATTATCTAATTTCCTGTGTTGTGATCGTGGCTCGTCATTCGTCCAGTTTGTTTTCCAGGTTCCTCACATTGGCCAACAAGAGGCTGGGTAATGGTGGTCGGCTATCCCAAGCTTTTAACCTAGCATGGAGCCCCCCCTTCTTGCCTCGCTTACGTCGCCATCTTCGAAGCACTCTCCTGGGGTCAGCTGACTCACTAGGGTCTAGTGAGAGTGGGGGAGTGGTGTTGTGGTGGTGGAGGTGGTGGTGGTGGAGGTGGCTACTGGGCCGAACAATGGCTTGAAGCTTCGACAGAAGGGTAAAGTCCAGAAGATTATGTGAGTTGCTGATGTCCAGTAGTGTCTGTCTCAGGTATGTTAACAGTACACAAAGTGCAAAAAGAACCAAAAACAAACAACAACAACGACAAACAACAAGTCGGTATCTGAGAGCGGAGCAACCAACGTCTGCCTCGAGGGGCATCATGACTACACTATAAATAAATAAATTCACTGTCTTTGTTCTGCACGTCCTGCGTGTGGGTCCTGTTTTTCCTACAGACTACAGAATTAAAGAGTTAAGGTGGGTGGCAAGCTTCTGACATGTAAGTGTTGCAGAATAGGGTTGCCTCGAGGAGTTCTTCTCTCGCTTTCACTTTGTACTGATAAAACAAAAGAAACTATAAAGATGTGTGGATAACTGATTGAAATGAGAATATCATGCTAAGTTTCATGTGAGAAACAAGCTCAGATGCTTTCTTTTCTTTGCAGATTCAAGCTGCTTGGAGTTCCTTTCAAGGTTATGAGTTTTACATTTTGGGTAAAGGAAGATGCTTCAATTATCCTCGGATATTTATTTTTATGAAGGGGAGTACATATAGTAACGAAAAGCTGACATAGATATGCAGCCAAATTGAGCCATGTCTAAAAAGGAGGGATGGTATCAATGAAAACAGAACATTTACAAGTTAAAAAATATATTAATTTAAGCCCCAAGCAAATATCTTATAGACCTAAGTGTATGGATACCTGAGCTGTTTATGCACCCATTCCTTGTAAAAAAAAAAAAAAACTTATTACAAAATAAAAGTATTGGTGGCTAACAGTAGCAGCATCCAGGAGGAGAGCTGGTAGAGCCCGGAGAACGGATGTTTTTCAAAGTGATAAAAAGAAAAAGTGGTAATTTACCTCTGGGGCAAAGAAATGAAGTACCAATGAGATTTGAAATCAGATCACTGGATTCCAGAGTGCAAACCATTACACACCAACCCTACTGTGGAAAGCCCTCAGCATTCGATAATATTTATACAGGGTCAAGTCGCAACAAGGCACTTGTATCTGTGCAGGAAATCAAGACTTTTCTGAAGAGACTGAATTGCCAAGGTTGTAGCCTCTCACTGCTGCCACTAGATGTCACCAAAGTCTTTACGTGGCTCATCACAGTGTGGTGTCAAATTTTTCAGAAGGAATTTCAGGAGAAAGTTCTGTCATTTAAAAAGATTTCATTTGCATTAGCAGTTGAAATTACAAGTGTACACAGCACTGTGGACCTGTGGACTATGTAGAGGTACACATGCACATACATATACGTGCATATATATATATATATATATATATATATATATATATACATACATATACATATACATAGACACATGCACTGTCAAAAAGATCTGAAAGACAATCTTGAAGTTCGATTTGAAGATTTTGAAAGAGGAAGAGAATTTTATAAAAGACGGAAGACTGTTCCAGAGTCTCGGAGCGGCGATGGAGAAAGCTTGTCACCTCTTGATTTTTTTTTTTTTTTGCCTGTCCCGTTTGGTTCTTTAGCCGTCAGAATTGTTGTCTGAAGACCAACAAGGATACCCAATGGATTTATTTTGCCAAATGGATCATCATGGCATTGCCGTATTGGTCCATTTGATCGACCTTTGTTTTTATTATTTATTTTATTTTATTTTCACTTGTTACAGACGGGACAGACATGAGTGAGGGATAGGAAAGGGAGAAAGAAAGAGGAAGGAAAAGAAAAACAGAAGGGGAGAGGGACAGTGAGAAAGGGGGGAAAAAAATATCTCCGGGATCACCTGTTGAGAGAAAAAGAGAAAACAAGCAAAAAAAACAAAACAAAGCAACATACTATACACAACACCATCGCATTAATCTAGCTAAGTGTAAACAGCAGTAAATACTAAATATTGAATGTTGTTGTGCAGCACGCAGGACAGACAGCGCACAATGTGCTTTGAAGTAGCAGCCAAGAAAGGTGTGATTTAAGTCTACGAACAGTGAACACCCGTGTGCACACCTGTGTGGATCGGCGCGCTTGCATTCAAATGGTTTCCCCATGTAATGGTCTGCAAGAGGATGTAGAGAGCCATAGCCCTGTCCCCCAGGGCATGAAGCAGGCATGGAGGAGATCCAGGCCCCAGACATCCAGAGGCCCCAGAGTGCAAGAGCCCAAGGAGGACCACCGGAGGGGCATCCGTGCCACCTTCATGGGAAGGGCTGAGGATCCCCAGACGAGGGGTCACCCAGTAGCCACCAGGCAGAAGCTAGAGGGGGCTGCACCGGCGTGCCCGCCGGCTCCGCCGGCAGCCAGCTGTGCCAGTGTGAACCGAGCCGCAGGCACCTCTTGATTTTAACTAGAAGCCTGGAACCAGTAAAAGCATCTGACTGGAGGAACATAGAGTTTGAGTGGGTAGGCGCAGGCTAAGGTGATCTGAAATGTAACCTGGAGCCAAACCATAGAGGGCTTTAAAAACCAATAATAAAACCTTGAAATCACTCTATATTTAATTTGCAGCCAATGTAAAGATGCGAGTATCTGAGTAATATTCTCTCTCTGTCTCACGGTCATTTTTGTGTCCTGTCTTGTTTTCTGTTGGTTCCTTTTTCCTCCTTTTTCCTGTGAGATGGATTTCCCCTCCCAGTCTAAATACTCACCTCCACATCGCAGGCTGGAAGTGACAGCTTGGTCTTGTTCGAATGTGCACAGATCATAAAGGTTACCTTCTGTGTGTTGCATGACCACAGCTTGGTGTGACCTAAATGTCAGATAAAGTTTCTCTTTTTGAAATATGTTGAATTAACCCCAGACGTTTGTGTAGCGTTAACACTCAAAGGAAACATGCTCACTGTGACATCAGCAGATGCCATCGTTCAGGACTGAGTTACTAATATGACTAATGTGTGTGTCATGTATATGATGCTGTTGCTTTAGTTGCATATGTGAGGGGATTTTACTGCAGTGTGCAGTTATGGCTCACAGTCTCACTTTATATAAAATCTGCTGTTTCAGATTCCTTCATGTATACAGTGTGGACTGTATTCACGAAGAGATCAGTTTTCTGAGTTTGTAGTCTCTCACTGCTGCCACTAGATGTCACCAAAGTCTTTTTGTTTCACTAGCTGGGCCCACGTCCTCATTTTTGCTGGGGCAGCAGTTTTTAGTAGAGAACGGTGGATGGCTTAACCAAGAATTGAGCTATGGTTTGGGGAAGGCCTCATTGGTGACTGGCAGCGGCTCCCGGTCCTGACAGATCCCCGTGTACTAATGAGAAAAAAGGGGAGAGAGGGTGGCGCACAAAAACTAGAACGAACAGCTAATTCAGATAATTAATCTCCAGTTATTGTTCCTTTATCTTTGCCTTCATCCTACAGTCGCCTACGCTGCCCCACACATCTCACATATGGAGCTAAAGGCTGAAATCCATCTGCAACTTAGCATAAATACAAATTTTTCAGTGTGCCCATCATAGTCTCAAATTGTTCCTCCCTCAGTGTTACATGAATGTGGTGGCTGCTACACAGGCTCAGTCGGTTCAGTGGAAAGTCAGAGATGCTAGCATTATGGGTCTAATCTCTTCTTGGGTTACGAGTTAGTTTGAACATGTAACTGCTGAACAGCCATAAATCATGTTGGCTGAATATGTTACATGTTACATGGTGCCCCTTAAACTGAACACATGTCCAGCTGTAGATGATATTGCATTGGTGTTCTACTTTATTCAACTTGTTTTATGAATCTGGTTGATCTGACGCTCAGTCATATGAGGTGTGGTTATTGAAGCTGCCTCTCGTTGCATAAACTTTCAGCCGCACCTCATAGTTTAGCCTGTTGTGCACTAACAGGCACTCAGAACTAGAATTTATTGTTTTGTGCATTGAAGTCAACAAACAACTGCAATCTTTTTCCGAAGGCTTAGGAGGTGGTTGAGTCTTCATTGAGGAAAGCCACATATCCGTCAAACAGAAGGGACACGTCACTGGCAGCTACGACACCATGAAACCTGTCCTGTCTGACCTTTAATCAGCTATTTCTGTCATTAGGTGTTTCTAAAGTATGATTGAGACATAATAGTTTAATACTGATGATCTGTCAACAACATGTTCTAAAAAAAGTCCTCAGGTCTTCAACTGGTGGAGTCCTGTACTGCAGGCGTGTCCAGAAGATTTATCAGCAAAATTTTCTCTAATCACTGGTGGGAGATGCTACTGCTTTTAAGATGGTAATGCTTCATTACAAGTAAGAATCCCGAGTTGCACTTTGTTTTATGGCACAGAATATGGTGTCATTATTAACCTCATCTGTATGTTTTCAAATCCAAAATAGACAGTTATTACAAGACGTTATGACAAGACAATAAATCGAATGGACCTTTAACATAGTTTTATTTCATTACAGGGTGATTTGTTGCTCACTGAACCGCAGGTGGACTCGTTGAGAAACAGGAACCCAGGCTCCACCCCGAGGCAACCATCCAAACACAGCAACCCAGTGTTGAATTATGGCAGATGGGCTGGATTTAGGGCTAAATTTCCACAGCGCATTCATTATATTTTTAAAACAAGATCTAGAGTGTTATTAAAGTTCTTTTACATTTTGAGAGAATCCTCTGGGGTTGTAAAAGCAGCTGTATGTGACTGTCAACTGTTAGTTGTGTTAGATTACCATTGTCAAGGTTAATAATCAAACTGGATATTTAAGTTGATTGTTTACATTACAAGGAGATATCAGACCCCATAAAACCACAGTCATATAGTCTGGATTATGCAGAATCACTCAGACCTTTGCTTTAAAATATCATAATTTTTATGCGTATATACTCTGTGTGTGTGTGTGTTTGTCTTCCAAATACTGCACGGTCTTTAATTTACAAAATGTGTCAAGGCCTTTTATGTTCCAAACACCAAAAAAGAAAGGTCCAAGAAAAGGCCGTGGGTGGCAACGGGAGGTTTGTTTTAGAACGCACTTTGATTCCATTGTTTTAAATCATATGTCGTTTATTTCGTGCAAAATTATAAACAAAAATCAACCAAATAACTTCTTAAAACTTAAAATTAAACGAAAGTTAACTTAATTTGCTTTAACAACTTCAAAAGTGGTCAAAAAATCATTTCTTAACCCTCCTGAGTTCCCATTAGACATTTGGCAAACAAAAAATATCCTTACCACACCCCTCCAGGGTGCTCTTAATCCCGTGATTAATGGGAGGGTCCATAAGCCATTACACCAATCACTTTCCAAAACCTTTACCAATAAAATGAATTACAAATTTACATAAACAAAACTAGGTCAACATATTCTTACAACTTTAAAGAAAAAACCAAAATTAATACAAATTGCATTTTATAAACATTCAACAAAAATGGCCACAACAAAATGTGATGAGAAAACTGTTGTGAGTTGCAGCAAAATAAAAAAGTTCAATAAGTCAGTATTAACACTGACTATTATAGAGAAATTATTATTATGAGAATTTATTCTCATCCTTAAAAAGTCAGGGGACATTTATTAATCAATGCAAAAAGACTTTATTTATGATATTTTTGAAAAGTGCCATGATAGTGTTGAGATAGCAGACATTACAATATTTTTATCAGTTATCAAATAACACATGTTTGGATGATACATACACAAACATCATCTCGAGGAGGAAGACACTAAAACTGTTTAAATTAACTTTTCTCTGTCAAACCAAAAGTCATGAACCCACAATGAAGACAAATTAAAATTTACATACTTAATAATTTTACATTTCCACATGTATTTTGGTTTGTGACTTCATTTAAATGATGTGAACTTAAGAGAAAAATATTAAAAATATGAGCTGAGAACATGTGGTATTAGAGCCAGAACTAGGGACAGAAAGCTGAAGTTGTTAACAATAGCAGAGGAGGTGGTTTTTGTTATGGGAGTTGTGGTTGATGCTTTAGTTGAGGTTGATGTTGCTGTACTTAGGGTTGTTGTTGGTACAGTTGCGGTTGTTTTTGGAGCAGCGGTAGTAGTTGTTGGAGCAGCTGTGGTTGTATTTGGAGCAGCAGCAGTTGTGGGTGCAGTTGTGGTTGTTGTTGGGGCAGATGTGGTTGTTGTTGGGGCAGCTGTGGTTTTGAGTGCAGTTGTGGTAGTTGTTGGAGCACCTGAAGTTGTGGCCGCAGTTGTGGTTTTTGTCAGAGCAGTTGCGGTTGTTGTTGGGGCAGCTGTGGTTATTGTTGGAGCAGCTGTGGTTGTTGTGGGTGCAGTTGTGGTAGTTGTTGAGGCGACAGTTGTGGTTGTTTTGAGAGCAGCTGTAGTTCTTGTTGTAGCACCTGTGGTTGATGGTGCACTTGTTGTTGTTGTTGTTGTTGGGGGAAATGTGGTTGTTGTTGGAGCAGCTGCAGTTGTGGCAGCAGTTGTGGTTGTTGTTTGAGCAGCTGTAGTTGTTGTTGGAGCAGTTGTGGTTGTTGTTGGGGCGTCAGTTGTGGTTGTTGATGGAGCAGCTGCAGTTGTGGACGCAGTTGTGGTTGTTGTCGGAGCAGCTGTGGTTGTTGTGGGAGAAGCTGTATTACTTGTTGCAGCACCTGTCGTTGAGGGTGCAATGTTGGTTGTTTTTGGAGCAGCTGTCATTGTTGTTGGAGCAGCTGTGTTTGTTGTGAGTGCAGCTGCAGTTGTTGCCGGAGTTGTGATTGTTGTTGGGGCGACAGCTGTGGTAGTTGTCGGAGCAGCTGTAGTTGTTGTTGGAGCAGCTGCAGTTGTGGCTGGAGTTGTGGTTGTTACTGGAGCATTTGTTGTTGTTGTTGGAGCAGCTGCAGTTGTTGTTGCAGCAGCTGTTGTTGTTGTGAGTGCAGTTGTGATAGTTGTTGGGGCGACATTTGTGGTTGTTATTGGAGCTGCTGTAGTTGTTGTTGGAGCAGCTGTGGTTGAGGGTGCAGTTGTTGTTGTTGTTGGAGCAGCTATAGATGTTGTTGGAGCAGCTGTAGTTGAGGGTGCAGTTGTTGTTGTTGTTGTTGTTGGGGAATCTGTGGTTGTTGATGGAGCAGCTGCAGTTTTAGCCGCAGTTGTGGTTGTTGTTGGAGCAGCTGTGGTTATTGTTGTAGCAGCTGTAGATGTTGTTGGAGCACCTGTTGTTGAGGGTGCACTTGTGTTTGTTGTTGTTGGGGAAGCTGTGGTTGTTGTTGTTGGAGCAGCTGCAGTTGTGGCCGCTATTGTGGTTGTTGTTTGGGCGACAGTTGTGGTTGTTGTCGGAGCAGCTGTGGTTGTCGTGGGTGCAGTTGTGGTAGTTGTTGGGGCGACAGTTGTGGTTGTTGTGGGTGCATTTGTTGTTGTTGCTGTTGGGGCGACAGTTGTGGTTGCTGTTGGAGCAGCTTCTGTTGTGGCCGCAATTGTGGTTGTTGTTGGAGCAGCTATAGTTGTTGTTGGAGCAGCTGTGGTTTTTGTGGGTGCATTTGTTGTTGTTTCTGTTGGGGCGACAGTTGTGGTTGCTGTTTGAGCAGCTGTAGTTGTTGTTGTAGCAGCAGTAGATGTTGTTGGAGCACCTGTAGTTGACTGTGCAGTTGTTGTTGTTGTTGTTGGGGAAGCTGTGGTTGTTGTTGGACCAGCTGCAGTTGTGGCCGCAGATGTGGTTGTTGTTGGAGCAGCTGTAGTTTTTGTTGGAGAAGCTGTGGTTGTTGTTGGGGCGTCAGTTGTGGTTGTTGATGGAGCAGCTGTAGATGTTGTTGGAGCACCTGTAGTTGACTGTGCAGTTGTTGTTGTTGTTGTTGGGGAAGCTGTGGTTGTTGTTGGACCAGCTGCAGTTGTGGCCGCAGATGTGGTTGTTGTTGGAGAAGCTGTAGTTGTTGTTGGAGCAGTTGTGGTTGTTGTTGGGGCGTCAGTTGTGGTTGTTGATGGAGCAGCTGCAGTTGTGGACGCAGTTGTGGTTGTTGTCGGAGCAGCTGTGGTTGTTGTGGGAGAAGCTGTATTACTTGTTGCAGCACCTGTCGTTGAGGGTGCAATGTTGGTTGTTTTTGGAGCAGCTGTCATTGTTGTTGGAGCAGCTGTGTTTGTTGTGAGTGCAGCTGCAGTTGTTGCCGGAGTTGTGATTGTTGTTGGGGCGACAGCTGTGGTAGTTGTCGGAGCAGCTGTAGTTGTTGTTGGAGCAGCTGCAGTTGTGGCTGGAGTTGTGGTTGTTACTGGAGCATTTGTTGTTGTTGTTGGAGCAGCTGCAGTTGTTGTTGGAGCAGCTGCAGTTGTGGCTGGAGTTGTGGTTGTTACTGGAGCATTTGTTGTTGTTGTTGGAGCAGCTGCAGTTGTTGTTGCAGCAGCTGTTGTTGTTGTGAGTGCAGTTGTGATAGTTGTTGGGGCGACATTTGTGGTTGTTATTGGAGCTGCTGTAGTTGTTGTTGGAGCAGCTGTGGTTGAGGGTGCAGTTGTTGTTGTTGTTGGAGCAGCTATAGATGTTGTTGGAGCAGCTGTAGTTGAGGGTGCAGTTGTTGTTGTTGTTGTTGTTGGGGAATCTGTGGTTGTTGATGGAGCAGCTGCAGTTTTAGCCGCAGTTGTGGTTGTTGTTGGACCAGCTGTGGTTATTGTTGTAGCAGCTGTAGATGTTGTTGGAGCACCTGTTGTTGAGGGTGTACTTGTGTTTGTTGTTGTTGGGGAAGCTGTGGTTGTTGTTGTTGGAGCAGCTGCAGTTGTGGCCGCTATTGTGGTTGTTGTCGGAGCAGCTGTGGTTGTCGTGGGTGCAGTTGTGGTAGTTGTTGGGGCGACAGTTGTGGTTGTTGTCGGAGCAGCTGTGGTTGTCGTGGGTGCAGTTGTGGTAGTTGTTGGGGCGACAGTTGTGGTTGTTGTGGGTGCATTTGTTGTTGTTGCTGTTGGGGCGACACTTGTGGTTGCTGTTGGAGCAGCTTCTGTTGTGGCCGCAATTGTGGTTGTTGTTGGAGCAGCTATAGTTGTTGTTGGAGCAGCTGTGGTTTTTGTGGGTGCATTTGTTGTTGTTGCTGTTGGGGCGACAGTTGTGGTTGCTGTTTGAGCAGCTGTAGTTGTTGTTGTAGCAGCTGTGGTTGTTGTTGGAGCACCTGTAGTTGACTGTGCAGTTGTTGTTGTTGTTGTTGTTGGGGAAGCTGTGGTTGTTGTTGGACCAGCTGCAGTTGTGGCCGCAGATGTGGTTGTTGTTGGAGCAGCTGTAGTTTTTGTTGGAGAAGCTGTGGTTGTTGTTGGAGAAGCTGTAGTTGTTGTTGGAGCAGTTGTGGTTGTTGTTGGGGCGTCAGTTGTGGTTGTTGATGGAGCAGCTGCAGTTGTGGACGCAGTTGTGGTTGTTGTCGGAGCAGCTGTGGTTGTTGTGGGAGAAGCTGTATTACTTGTTGCAGCACCTGTCGTTGAGGGTGCAATGTTGGTTGTTTTTGGAGCAGCTGTCATTGTTGTTGGAGCAGCTGTGTTTGTTGTGAGTGCAGCTGCAGTTGTTGCCGGAGTTGTGATTGTTGTTGGGGCGACAGCTGTGGTAGTTTTCGGAGCAGCTGTAGTTGTTGTTGGAGCAGCTGCAGTTGTGGCTGGAGTTGTGGTTGTTACTGGAGCATTTGTTGTTGTTGTTGGATCAGCTGTAGTTGTTGTTGGGGCAGCTGTTGTTGTTGTGAGTGCAGTTGTGATAGTTGTTGGGGCGACATTTGTGGTTGTTATTGGAGCTGCTGTAGTTGTTGTTGGAGCAGCTGTGGTTGAGGGTGCAGTTGTTGTTGTTGTTGTTGTTGGGGAATCTGTGGTTGTTGATGGAGCAGCTGCAGTTTTAGCCGCAGTTGTGGTTGTTGTTGGAGCAGCTGTGGTTATTGTTGGAGCACCTGTTGTTGAGGGTGCACTTGTGTTTGTTGTTGTTGGGGAAGCTGTGGTTGTTGTTGTTGGAGCAGCTGCAGTTGTGGCCGCTATTGTGGTTGTTGTTGGGGCGACAGTTGTGGTTGTTGTCGGAGCAGCTGTGGTTGTCGTGGGTGCAGTTGTGGCAGTTGTTGGGGCGACAGTTGTGGTTGTTGTGGGTGCATTTGTTGTTGTTGCTGTTGGGGCGACAGTTGTGGTTGATGTTGGAGCAGCTTCTGTTGTGGCCGCAATTGTGGTTGTTGTTGGAGCAGCTGTGGTTTTTGTGGGTGCTTTTGTTGTTGTTGCTGTTGGGGCGACAGTTGTGGTTGCTGTTTGAGCAGCTGTAGTTGTTGTTGTAGCAGCAGTAGATGTTGTTGGAGCACCTGTAGTTGACTGTGCAGTTGTTGTTGTTGTTGTTGTTGTTGGGGAAGCTGTGGTTGTTGTTGGACCAGCTGCAGTTGTGGCCGCAGATGTGGTTGTTGTTGGAGCAGCTGTAGTTTTTGTTGGAGAAGCTGTGGTTGTTGTTGGAGAAGCTGTAGTTGTTGTTGGAGCAGCTGTAGTTGTTGTTGGAGAAGCTGTGGTTATTGTTGGTGCAGCTGTGGTTGTTGTTGGAGCAGCTGTAGTTGTTGTTGGAGCAGCTGTAGTTGTTGTTGAACCAGCTGTGGTTGTTGTGTGTGCAGTTGTTGTTGTGTGTGCAGTTGTTGTTGTTGGAGCAGCTGTGGTTGTTGTTGGAGCAGCTGTAGTTGTTGTTGGAGCAGCTGTAGTTGTTGTTGGGGAAGCTGTGGTTGTTGTTGGAGTAGCTGTGGTTTTTGTGGGTGCAGTTGATGTAGTTGTTGGAGCGATAGTTGTGGTTGTTTTTGGAGCAGCTGTAGTTGTTGTTGGGGCAGCTGTGGTTGTTGTGGGTGCATTTGTTGTTGTTGCTGTTGGGGCGACAGTTGTGGTTGCTCTTTGAGCAGCTGCAGTTGTTGTTGAACCAACTGTGGTTGTTGTTGTTGTAGCAGCTGTAGATGTTGTTGAACCAGCTGAGGTTGTTGTGGGTGCAGTTGTTGTAGTTGTTGAAGCGATACTTGTGGTTGCTGTTTGAGCAGCTTCTGTTGTGGTTTTTGTTGGAGCTGCTATAGTTGTTGTTGGAGCAGCTGTTGTTGTTGTGGGTGCAGTTGAAGTTGTTGTTGAGGCGACAGTTGTGGTTGTTGTTGGAGCACCTGCAGTGGTGGCCGCAGTTGTGGTAGTTGTTGTGGCGACAGTTGTGGTTGTTGTTGTAGCAGCTGTGGTTGTTGTGTGTGCAGTTGTTGTAGTTGTTGGAGCGATAGTTGTGGTTGTTTTTGGAGCAGCTGTAGTTGTTGTTGGAGCAGCTGTAGTTGTTGTTGGGGCAGGTGTGGTTGTGTGTGCAGTTGTGGTTGTTGTTGTTGGGGAAGCTGTGGTTGTTGTTGGAGCAGCTGTAGTTGTTGTTGGGGCAGGTGTGGTTGTGTGTGCAGTTGTGGTTGTTGTTGGAGCAGCTGTGGTTGTTGTGGGTGCATTTGTTGTTGTTTCTGTTGGGGCGACAGTTGTGGTTGCTCTTTGAGCAGCTGCAGTTGTTGTTGAACCAGCTGTGGTTGTTGTGGCTGCAGTTGTGGTTGTGGCTGCAGTTGTGGTTGTTGTTGGAGCAGCTGTGGTTGTTGTTGTAGCAGCTGTAGATGTTGTTTGAGCACCTGTAGTTGACTGTGCAATTGTTGTTGTTGTTGTTGGGGAAGTTGTGGTTGTTGTTGGACCAGCTGCAGTTTTGGCCGCAGATGTGGTTGTTGTTGGAGCAGCTGTAGTTTTTGTTGTAGAAGCTGTAGTTGTTGTTGGTGCAGCTGTGGTTGTTGTTGGAGCAGCTGTGGTTGTTGTTGGAGCAGTTGTGGTTGTTGTTGGAGCACCTGTAGTTGTTGTTGGGGCAGGTGTGGTTGTGTGTGCAGTTGTGGTTGTTGTTGTTGGGAAAGCTGTGGTTGTTGTTGGAGCAGCTGTGGTTGTTGTGGGTGCATTTGTTGTTGTTGCTGTTGGTGAGACAGTTGTGGTTGCTGTTTGAGCAGCTGCAGTTGTTGTTGAACCAGCTGTGGTTGTTGTTGTAGCAGCTGTAGATGTTGTTGGTGCAGCTGTGGTTGTTGTGGGTGCATTTGTTGTTGTTGCTGTTTGGGCGACAGTTGTGGTTGCTCTTTGAGCAGCTGCAGTTGTTGTTGAACCAGCTGTGGTTGTTGTGGCTGCAGTTGTGGTTGTTGTTGGAGCAGCTGTGGTTGTTGTTGTAGCAGCTGTAGATGTTGTTTGAGCACCTATACTTGACTGTGCAATTGTTGTTGTTGTTGGACCAGCTGCAGTTTTGGCCGCAGATGTGGTTGTTGTTGGAGCAGCTGTAGTTTTTGTTGGAGAAGCTGTAGTTGTTGTTGGTGCACCTGTGGTTGTTGTTGGAGCAGCTGTAGTTGTTGTTGAACCAGCTGTGGTTGTTGTCGGTTCAGTTGTGGTTGTGTGTGCAGTTGTTGTAGTTGTTGGAGCGATAGTTGTGGTTGTTTTTGGAGCAGCTGTAGTTGTTGTTGGAGCAGCTGTGTTTGTTGTGGGTGCATTTGTTGTTGTTGTGGGTGCAGTTGTTGGAGTTGTTGGAGCGATAGTTGTGGTTGTTGTTGGAGCACCTGTAGTTGAGGCTGCAGTTGTTGTTGGGGAAGCTGTGGTTGTTGTTGAAGCAGCTGTGGTTGTTGTTGGAGCAGCTATAGTTGTTGTTGAACCAGCTGTGGTTGTTGTGGCTGCAGTTGTGGTTGTGGCTGCAGTTGTGGTTGTTGTTGGAGCAACTGTGGTTGTTGTTGTAGCAGCTGTAGATGTTGTTGGAGCACCTGTAGTTGACTGTGCAGTTGTTGTTGTTGTTGTTGGGGAAGCTGTGGTTGTTGTTGGACCAGCTGCAGTTTTGGCCGCAGATGTGGTTGTTGTTGGAGCAGCTGTAGTTTTTGTTGGAGAAGCTGTAGTTGTTGTTGGTGCACCTGTGGTTGTTGTTGGAGCAGCTGTAGTTGTTGTTGAACCAGCTGTGGTTGTTGTCGGTTCAGTTGTGGTTGTGTGTGCAGTTGTTGTTGTTGTTGGAGCAGTTGTGGTTGTTGTTGGAGCACCTGTAGTTGTTGTTGGAGCAGCTGTAGTTGTTGTTGGGGCAGGTGTGGTTGTGTGTGCAGTTGTGGTTGTTGTTGTTGGGGAAGCTGTGGTTGTTATTGGAGCAGCTGTGGTTGTTGTGGGTGCAGTTGTTGTAGTTGTTGGAGCGATAGTTGTGGTTGTTTTTGGAGCAGCTGTAGTTGTTGTTGGAGCAGCTGTGTTTGTTGTGGGTGCATTTGTTGTTGTTGTGGGTGCAGTTGTTGTAGTTGTTGGAGCGATAGTTGTGGTTGTTGTTGGAGCACCTGTAGTTGAGGCTGCAGTTGTTGTTGGGGAAGCTGTGGTTGTGGCTGCAGTTGTGGTTGTTGTTGGAGCAGCTGTGGTTGTTGTTGTAGCAGCTGTAGATGTTGTTGGAGCACCTGTAGTTGACTGTGCAGTTGTTGTTGTTGTTGTTGGGGAAGCTGTGGTTGTTGTTGGACCAGCTGCAGTTTTGGCCGCAGATGTGGTTGTTGTTGGAGCAGCTGTAGTTTTTGTTGGAGAAGCTGTGGTTGTTGTTGGAGAAGCTGTAGTTGTTGTTGGAGCAGCTGTAGTTGTTGTTGGAGAAGCTGTGGTTATTGTTGGTGCAGCTGTGGTTGTTGTTGGAGCAGCTGTAGTTGTTGTTGGAGCAGCTGTAGTTGTTGTTGAACCAGCAGTGGTTGTTGTGTGTGCAGTTGTTGTTGTTGGAGCAGCTGTAGTTGTTGTTGGGGCAGGTGTGGTTGTGTGTGCAGTTGTGGTTGTTGTTGTTGGGGAAGCTGTGGTTGTTGTTGGAGCAGCTGTAGTTGTTTTTGGAGCAGCTGTAGTTGTTGTTGGGGCAGGTGTGGTTGGGTGTGCAGTTGTTGTTGTTGTTGGGGAAGCTGTGGTTGTTGTTGGAGTAGCTGTGGTTGTTGTGGGTGCAGTTGATGTAGTTGTTGGAGCGATAGTTGTGGTTGTTTTTGGAGCAGCTGTAGTTGTTGTTGGAGTAGCTGTGGTTGTTGTGGGTGCATTTGTTGTTGTTGCTGTTGGGGCGACAGTTGTGGTTGCTCTTTGAGCAGCTGCAGTTGTTGTTGAACCAGCTGTGGTTGTTGTTGTTGTAGCAGCTGTAGATGTTGTTGAACCAGCTGAGGTTGTTGTGGGTGCAGTTGTTGTAGTTGTTGAAGCGATACTTGTGGTTGCTGTTTGAGCAGCTTCTGTTGTGGTTTTTGTTGGAGCTGCTATAGTTGTTGTTGGAGCAGCTGTATTTGTTGTGGGTGCAGTTGAAGTTGTTGTTGAGGTGACAGTTGTGGTTGTTGTTGGAGCACCTGCAGTGGTGGCCGCAGTTGTGGTAGTTGTTGTGGCGACAGTTGTGGTTGTTGTTGTAGCAGCTGTGGTTGTTGTGGGTGCAGTTGTTGTAGTTGTTGGAGCGATAGTTGTGGTTGTTTTTGGAGCAGCTGCAGTTGTTGTTGGAGCAGCTGTAGTTGTTGTTGGGGCAGGTGTGGTTGTGTGTGCAGTTGTGGTTGTTGTTGTTGGGGAAGCTGTGGTTGTTGTTGGAGCAGCTGTAGTTGTTGTTGGGGCAGGTGTGGTTGTGTGTGCAGTTGTGGTTGTTGTTGGAGCAGCTGTGGTTGTTGTGGGTGCATTTGTTGTTGTTGCTGTTGGGGCGACAGTTGTGGTTGCTCTTTGAGCAGCTGCAGTTGTTGTTGAACCAGCTGTGGTTGTTGTGGCTGCAGTTGTGGTTGTGGCTGCAGTTGTGGTTGTTGTTGGAGCAGCTGTGGTTGTTGTTGTAGCAGCTGTAGATGTTGTTGGAGCACCTGTAGTTGACTGTGCAATTGTTGTTGTTGTTGTTGGGGAAGTTGTGGTTGTTGTTGGACCAGCTGCAGTTTTGGCCGCAGGTGTGGTTGTTGTTGGAGCAGCTGTAGTTTTTGTTGTAGAAGCTGTAGTTGTTGTTGGTGCAGCTGTGGTTGTTGTTGGAGCAGCTGAAGTTGTTGTTGAACCAGCTGTGGTTGTTGTCGCTTCAGTTGTGGTTGTGTGTGCAGTTGTTGTTGTTGTTGGAGCAGTTGTGGTTGTTGTTGGAGCACCTGTAGTTGTTGTTGGAGCAGCTGTAGTTGTTGTTGAACCAGCTGTGGTTGTTGTGTGTGCAGTTGTTGTTGTTGGAGCAGCTGTAGTTGTTGTTGGGGCAGGTGTGGTTGTGTGTGCAGTTGTGGTTGTTGTTGTTGGGGAAGCTGTGGTTGTTGTTGGAGTAGCTGTGGTTGTTGTGGGTGCAGTTGATGTAGTTGTTGGAGCGATAGTTGTGGTTGTTTTTGGAGCAGCTGTAGTTGTTGTTGGTGCAGCTGTGGTTGTTTTTGGAGCAGCTGTAGTTGTTGTTGAACCAGATGTGGTTGTTGTCGGTTCAGTTGTGGTTGTGTGTGCAGTTGTTGTTGTTGTTGGAGCAGTTGTGGTTGTTGTTGGAGCACCTGTAGTTGTTGTTGGAGCAGCTGTAGTTGTTGTTGGGGCAGGTGTGGTTGTGTGTGCAGTTGTGGTTGTTGTTGTTGGGAAAGCTGTGGTTGTTATTGGAGCAGCTGTGGTTGTTGTGGGTACAGTTGTTGTAGTTGTTGGAGCGATAGTTGTGGTTGTTTTTGGAGCAGCTGTAGTTGTTGTTGGAGCAGCTGTGTTTGTTGTGGGTGCATTTGTTGTTGTTGTGGGTGCAGTTGTTGTAGTTGTTGGAGCGATAGTTGTGGTTGTTGTTGGAGCACCTGTAGTTGAGGATGCAGTTGTTGTTGGGGAAGCTGTGGTTGTTGTTGAAGCAGCTGTGGTTGTTGTTGGAGCAGCTATAGTTGTTGTTGAACCAGCTGTGGTTGTTGTGGCTGCAGTTGTGGTTGTGGCTGCAGTTGTGGGTGTTGTTGGAGCAGCTGTGGTTGTTGTTGTAGCAGCTGTAGATGTTGTTGGAGCACCTGTAGTTGACTGTGCAGTTGTTGTTGTTGTTGTTGGGGAAGCTGTGGTTGTTGTTGGACCAGCTGCAGTTTTGGCCGCAGATGTGGTTGTTGTTTGAGCAGCTGTAGTTTTTGTTGGAGAAGCTGTGGTTGTTGTTGGAGAAGCTGTAGTTGTTGTTGGAGCAGCTGTAGTTGTTGTTGGAGAAGCTGTGGTTGTTGTTGGAGCAGCTGTAGTTGTTGTTGGAGCAGCTGTAGTTGTTGTTGGAGAAGCTGTGGTTATTGTTGGTGCAGCTGTGGTTGTTGTTGGAGCAGCTGTAGTTGTTGTTGGAGCAGCTGTAGTTGTTGTTGAACCAGCTGTGGTTGTTGTGTGTGCAGTTGTTGTTGTGTGTGCAGTTGTTGTTGTTGGAGCAGCTGTAGTTGTTGTTGGGGCAGGTGTGGTTGTGTGTGCAATTGTGGTTGTTGTTGTTGGGGAAGCTGTGGTTGTTATTGGAGCAGCTGTGGTTGTTGTGGGTACAGTTGTTGTAGTTGTTGGAGCGATAGTTGTGGTTGTTTTTGGAGCAGCTGTAGTTGTTGTTGGAGCAGCTGTGTTTGTTGTGGGTGCATTTGTTGTTGTTGTGGGTGCAGTTGTTGTAGTTGTTGGAGCGATAGTTGTGGTTGTTGTTGGAGCACCTGTAGTTGAGGATGCAGTTGTTGTTGGGGAAGCTGTGGTTGTTGTTGAAGCAGCTGTGGTTGTTGTTGGAGCAGCTATAGTTGTTGTTGAACCAGCTGTGGTTGTTGTGGCTGCAGTTGTGGTTGTGGCTGCAGTTGTGGGTGTTGTTGGAGCAGCTGTGGTTGTTGTTGTAGCAGCTGTAGATGTTGTTGGAGCACCTGTAGTTGACTGTGCAGTTGTTGTTGTTGTTGTTGGGGAAGCTGTGGTTGTTGTTGGACCAGCTGCAGTTTTGGCCGCAGATGTGGTTGTTGTTGGAGCAGCTGTAGTTTTTGTTGGAGAAGCTGTGGTTGTTGTTGGAGAAGCTGTAGTTGTTGTTGGAGCAGCTGTAGTTGTTGTTGGAGAAGCTGTGGTTGTTGTTGGAGCAGCTGTAGTTGTTGTTGGAGCAGCTGTAGTTGTTGTTGGAGAAGCTGTGGTTATTGTTGGTGCAGCTGTGGTTGTTGTTGGAGCAGCTGTAGTTGTTGTTGGAGCAGCTGTAGTTGTTGTTGAACCAGCTGTGGTTGTTGTGTGTGCAGTTGTTGTTGTGTGTGCAGTTGTTGTTGTTGGAGCAGCTGTAGTTGTTGTTGGGGCAGGTGTGGTTGTGTGTGCAATTGTGGTTGTTGTTGTTGGGGAAGCTGTGGTTGTTGTTGGAGTAGCTGTGGTTGTTGTGGGTGCAGTTGATGTAGTTGTTGGAGCGATAGTTGTGGTTGTTTTTGGAGCAGCTGTAGTTGAGGCTGCAGTTGTTGTTGGGGAAGCTGTGGTTGTTGTTGAAGCAGCTGTGGTTGTTTTTGCAGCAGCTATAGTTGTTGTTGAACCAGCTGTGGTTGTTGTGGCTGCAGTTGTGGTTGTGGCTGCAGTTGTGGTTGTTGTTGGAGCAGCTGTGGTTGTTGTTGTAGCAGCTGTAGATGTTGTTGGAGCAGCTGTAGTTGTTGTTGGGGCAGGTGTGGTTGTGTGTGCAGTTGTGGTTGTTGTTGTTGGGGAAGCTGTGGTTGTTGTTGGAGCAGCTGTGGTTGTTGTGGGTGCATTTGTTGTTGTTGCTGTTGGTGAGACAGTTGTGGTTGCTGTTTGAGCAGCTGCAGTTGTTGTTGAACCAGCTGTGGTTGTTGTTGTAGCAGCTGTAGATGTTGTTGGTGCAGCTGTGGTTGTTGTGTGTGCATTTGTTGTTGTTGCTGTTTGGGCGACAGTTGTGGTTGCTCTTTGAGCAGCTGCAGTTGTTGTTGAACCAGCTGTGGTTGTTGTGGCTGCAGTTGTGGTTGTTGTTGGAGCAGCTGTGGTTGTTGTTGTAGCAGCTGTAGATGTTGTTTGAGCACCTATAGTTGACTGTGCAATTGTTGTTGTTGTTGGACCAGCTGCAGTTTTGGCCGCAGATGTGGTTGTTGTTAGAGCAGCTGTAGTTTTTGTTGGAGAAGCTGCAGTTGTTGTTGAACCAGCTGTGGTTGTTGTCGGTTCAGTTGTGGTTGTGTCTGCAGTTGTTGTTGTTGTTGGAGCAGTTGTGGTTGTTGTTGGAGCACCTGTAGTTGTTGTTGGAGCAGCTGTAGTTGTTGTTGGGGCAGGTGTGGTTGTGTGTGCAGTTGTGGTTGTTGTTGTTGGGGAAGCTGTGGTTGTTATTGGAGCAGCTGTGGTTGTTGTGGGTGCAGTTGTTGTAGTTGTTGGAGCGATAGTTGTGGTTGTTGTTGGAGCAGCTGTGTTTGTTGTGGGTGCATTTGTTGTTGTTGTGGGTGCAGTTGTTGTAGTTGTTGGAGCGATAGTTGTGGTTGTTGTTGGAGCACCTGTAGTTGAGGCTGCAGTTGTTGTTGGGGAAGCTGTGGTTGTTGTTGAAGCAGCTGTGGTTGTTGTTGGAGCAGCTATAGTTGTTGTTGAACCAGCTGTGGTTGTTGTGGCTGCAGTTGTGGTTGTGGCTGCAGTTGTGGTTGTTGTTGGAGCAGCTGTGGTTGTTGTTGTAGCAGCTGTAGATGTTGTTGGAGCAGCTGTAGTTGTTGTTGGGGCAGGTGTGGTTGTGTGTGCAGTTGTGGTTGTTGTTGTTGGGGAAGCTGTGGTTGTTGTTGGAGCAGCTGTAGTTGTTTTTGGAGCAGCTGTAGTTGTTGTTGGGGCAGGTGTGGTTGGGTGTGCAGTTGTTGTTGTTGTTGGGGAAGCTGTGGTTGTTGTTGGAGTAGCTGTGGTTGTTGTGGGTGCAGTTGATGTAGTTGTTGGAGCGATAGTTGTGGTTGTTTTTGGAGCAGCTGTAGTTGTTGTTGGAGCAGCTGTGGTTGTTGTGGGTGCATTTGTTGTTGTTGCTGTTGGGGCGACAGTTGTGGTTGCTCTTTGAGCAGCTGCAGTTGTTGTTGAACCAGCTGTGGTTGTTGTTGTTGTAGCAGCTGTAGATGTTGTTGAACCAGCTGAGGTTGTTGTGGGTGCAGTTGTTGTAGTTGTTGAAGCGATACTTGTGGTTGCTGTTTGAGCAGCTTCTGTTGTGGTTTTTGTTGGAGCTGCTATAGTTGTTGTTGGAGCAGCTGTTGTTGTTGTGGGTGCAGTTGAAGTTGTTGTTGAGGCGACAGTTGTGGTTGTTGTTGGAGCACCTGCAGTGGTGGCCGCAGTTGTGGTAGTTGTTGTGGCGACAGTTGTGGTTGTTGTTGTAGCAGCTGTGGTTGTTGTGGGTGCAGTTGTTGTAGTTGTTGGAGCGATAGTTGTGGTTGTTTTTGGAGCAGCTGTAGTTGTTGTTGGGGCAGGTGTGGTTGTGTGTGCAGTTGTTGTTGTTGTTGGAGCAGTTGTGGTTGTTGTTGGAGCACCTGTAGTTGTTGTTGGAGCAGCTGTAGTTGTTGTTGGGGCAGGTGTGGTTGTGTGTGCAGTTGTGGTTGTTGTTGTTGGGGAAGCTGTGGTTGTTGTTGGAGCAGCTGTAGTTGTTGTTGGGGCAGGTGTGGTTGTGTGTGCAGTTGTGGTTGTTGTTGGAGCAGCTGTGGTTGTTGTGGGTGCATTTGTTGTTGTTGCTGTTGGGGCGACAGTTGTGGTTGCTCTTTGAGCAGCTGCAGTTGTTGTTGAACCAGCTGTGGTTGTTGTGGCTGCAGTTGTGGTTGTGGCTGCAGTTGTGGTTGTTGTTGGAGCAGCTGTGGTTGTTGTTGTAGCAGCTGTAGATGTTGTTTGAGCACCTGTAGATGACTGTGCAATTGTTGTTGTTGTTGTTGGGGAAGTTGTGGTTGTTGTTGGACCAGCTGCAGTTTTCGCCGCAGATGTGGTTGTTGTTGGAGCAGCTGTAGTTTTTGTTGTAGAAGCTGTAGTTGTTGTTGGTGCAGCTGTGGTTGTTGTTGGAGCAGCTGTAGTTGTTGTTGAACCAGCTGTGGTTGTTGTCGGTTCAGTTGTGGTTGTGTGTGCAGTTGTTGTTGTTGTTGGAGCAGTTGTGGTTGTTGTTGGAGCAGCTGTAGTTGTTGTTGGAGCAGCTGTAGTTGTCGTTGGGGCAGGTGTGGTTGTGTGTGCAGTTGTGGTTGTTGTTGTTGGGGAAGCTGTGGTTGTTGTTGGAGCAGCTGTGGTTGTTGTGGGTTCATTTGTTGTTGTTGCTGTTGGTTCGACAGTTGTGGTTGCTCTTTGAGCAGCTGCAGTTGTTGTTGAACCAGCTGTGGTTGTTGTTGGAGCAGCTGTAGTTGTTGTTGAAGAAGCTGTGGTTGTTGTTGGAGCAGCTGTGTTTGTTGTGGGTGCATTTGTTGTTGTTGTGGGTGCAGTTGTTGTAGTTGTTGGAGCGATAGTTGTGGTTGTTGATGGAGCACCTGTAGTTGAGGCTGCAGTTGTTGTTGGGGAAGCTGTGGTTGTTGTTGAAGCAGCTGTGGTTGTTGTTGGAGCAGCTATAGTTGTTGTTGAAGCAGCTGTGGTTGTTGTGGCTGCAGTTGTGGTTGTGGCTGCAGTTGTGGTTGTTGTTGGAGCAGCTGTAGTTGACTGTGCAGTTGTTGTTGTTGTTGTTGGGGAAGCTGTGGTTGTTGTTGGACCAGCTGCAGTTTTGGCCGCAGATGTGGTTGTTGTTGGAGCAGCTGTAGTTTTTGTTGGAGAAGCTGTAGTTGTTGTTGGTGCAGCTGTGGTTGTTGTTGGAGCAGCTGCAGTTGTGGCCGCAGTTGTGGTTGTTGTTGAAGCAGCTATAGTTGTTGTTGAACCAGCTGTGGTTGTTGTCGGTGCAGTTGTGGTTGTGTGTGCAGTTGTAGTTGTTGTTGGAGCAGTTGTGGTTGTTATTGGAGCAGCTGTAGTTGTTTTTGGAGCAGCTGTAGTTGTTGTTGGGGCAGGTGTGGTTGTGTGTGCAGTTGTTGTTGTTGTTGGAGCAGTTGTGGTTGTTATTGGAGCAGCTGTAGATGTTGTTGGTGCAGCTGTGGTTGTTGTGGGTGCATTTGTTGTTGTTGCTGATGGGGCGACAGTTGTGGTTGCCCTTTGAGCAGCTGCAGTTGTTGTTGAACCAGCTGTGGTTGTTGTTGGAGCAGTTGTGGTTGTTGTTGGAGCAGCTGTAGTTGTTGTTGAACCAGCTGTGGTTGTTGTTGGAGCAGTTGTGGTTGTTGTTGGAGCAGCTGTAGTTGTTGTTGGAGAAGCTGTGGTTGTTGTTGGAGCAGCTGTATTTGTTTTTGGTGCAGCTGTGGTTGTTGTGGGTGCATTTGTTGTAGTTGTTGGAGCGATAGTTGTGGTTGTTGTTGGAGCACCTGTAGTTGAGGGTGCAGTTGTTGTTGGGGAAGCTGTGGTTGTTGTTGGAGCAGCTGCAGTTGTGGCCGCAGTTGTGGTTGTTGTTGAAGCAGCTGTGGTTGTTGTTGGAGCAGCTATAGTTGTTGTTGAACCAGCTGTGGTTGTTGTGGCTGCAGTTGTGGTTGTGGCTGCAGTTGTGGTTGTTGTTGGAGCAGCTGTGGTTGTTGTTGTAGCAGCTGTAGATGTTGTTGGAGCACCTGTAGTTGACTGTGCAGTTGTTGTTGTTGTTGTTGGGGAAGCTGTGGTTGTTGTTGGAGCAGCTGCAGTTTTGGCCGCAGATGTGGTTGTTGTTGGAGCAGCTGTAGTTTTTGTTGAAGAAGCTGTAGTTGTTGTTGGTGCAGCTGTGGTTGTTGTTGGAGCAGCTGTAGTTGTTGTTGAACCAGCTGTGGTTGTTGTCGGTGCAGTTGTGGTTGTGTGTGCAGTTGTTGTTGTTGTTGGAGCAGTTGTGGTTGTTATTGGAGCAGCTGTGGTTGTTGTTGGAGCAGCTGTAGTTGTTTTTGGAGCAGCTGTGGTTGTTGTGGGTGCATTTGTTGTTGTTGCTGTTGGTTCGACAGTTGTGGTTGCTTTTTGAGCAGCTGCAGTTGTTGTTGAACCAGCTGTGGTTGTTGTGGCTGCAGTTGTGGTTGTGGCTGCAGTTGTGGTTGTTGTTGGAGCAGCTGTGGTTGTTGTGGGTGCAGTTGTTGTAGTTGTTGGAGCGATAGTTGTGGTTGTTTTTGGAGAAGCTGTAGTTGTTGTTGGAGCAGCTGTGTTTGTTGTGGCTGCATTTGTTGTTGTTGCTGTTGGGGCGACAGTTGTGGTTGCTGTTTGAGCAGCTGTAGATGTTGTTGGAGCACCTGTAGTTGAGGGTGCAGTTGTTGTTGTTGTTGTTGGGGAAGCTGTGGTTGTTGTCGGGGCAGCTGCAGTTGTGGCCGCTTTTGTGGTTGTTGTTGGGGCGACAGTTGTGGTTGTTGTCGGAGCAGCTGTGGTTGTCGTGGGTGCAGTTGTGGTAGTTGTTGGGGCGACAGTTGTGGTTGTTGTTTGAGCAGATTCATTTGTGACCGCAATTGTGGTTGTTGTTGGAGCAGCTGTAGATGTTGTTGGGGCAGGTGTGGTTGTGTGTGCAGTTGTTGTTGTTGTTGGAGCAGTTGTGGTTGTTATTGGAGCAGCTGTAGTAGTTGTTGGAGCAGCTGTAGTTGTTGTTGGGGCAGGTGTGGTTGTGTGTGCAGTTGTGGGTGTTGTTGTTGGGGAAGCTGTGGTTGTTGTTGGAGCAGCTGTGGTTGTTGTGGGTGCATTAGTTGTTGTTGCTGTTGGTTCGACAGTTGTGGTTGCTCTTTGAGCAGCTGCAGTTGTTGTTGAACCAGCTGTGGTTGTTGTTGTAGCAGCTGTAGATGTTGTTGGTGCAGCTGTGGTTGTTGTGGGTGCATTTGTTGTTGTTGCTGTTGGGGCGACAGTTGTGGTTGCCCTTTGAGCAGCTGCAGTTGTTGTTGAACCAGCTGTGGTTGTTGTGGCTGCAGTTGTGGTTGTGGCTGCAGTTGTGGTTGTTGTTGTTGTTGGAGCAGCTGTGGTTGTTGTGGGTGCAGTTGTTGTAGTTGTTGGAGCGATAGTTGTGGTTATTTTTGGAGCAGCTGTAGTTGTTGTTGGAGCAGCTGTGTTTGTTGTGGGTGCATTTGTTGTTGTTGCTGTTGGGGCGACAGTTGTTGTTGCTGTTTGAGCAGCTGTAGTTTTCGTTGAACCAGCTGTGGTTGTTGTTGTAGCAGCTGTAGATGTTGTTGGAGCACCTGTAGTTGAGGGTGCAGTTGTTGTTGTTGTTGTTGGGGAAGCTGTGGTTGTTGTCGGGGCAGCTGCAGTTGTGGCCGCTTTTGTGGTTGTTGTTGGGGCGACAGTTGTTGTTGTTGTTGGAGCAGATTCAGTTGTGACCGCAATTGTGGTTGTTGTTGGAGCAGCTGTAGATGTTGTTGGAGCAGCTGTAGATGTTGTTGGAGCAGCTGTAGTTGTTGTTGAACCAGCTGTGGTTGTTGTTGGAGCAGCTGTGGTTGTTGTTGGAGCAGCTGTAGTTGTTGTTGAACCAGATGTGGTTGTTGTCGGTTCAGTTGTGGTTGTGTGTGCAGTTGTTGTTGTTGTTGGAGCAGTTGTGGTTGTTGTTGGAGCACCTGTAGTTGTTGTTGGAGCAGCTGTAGTTGTTGTTGGGGCAGGTGTGGTTGTGTGTGCAGTTGTGGTTGTTGTTGTTGGGAAAGCTGTGGTTGTTATTGGAGCAGCTGTGGTTGTTGTGGGTACAGTTGTTGTAGTTATTGGAGCGATAGTTGTGGTTGTTTTTGGAGCAGCTGTAGTTGTTGTTGGAGCAGCTGTGTTTGTTGTGGGTGCATTTGTTGTTGTTGTGGGTGCAGTTGTTGTAGTTGTTGGAGCGATAGTTGTGGTTGTTGTTGGAGCACCTGTAGTTGAGGATGCAGTTGTTGTTGGGGAAGCTGTGGTTGTTGTTGAAGCAGCTGTGGTTGTTGTTGGAGCAGCTATAGTTGTTGTTGAACCAGATGTGGTTGTTGTCGGTTCAGTTGTGGTTGTGTGTGCAGTTGTTGTTGTTGTTGGAGCAGTTGTGGTTGTTGTTGGAGCACCTGTAGTTGTTGTTGGAGCAGCTGTAGTTGTTGTTGGGGCAGGTGTGGTTGTGTGTGCAGTTGTGGTTGTTGTTGTTGGGAAAGCTGTGGTTGTTATTGGAGCAGCTGTGGTTGTTGTGGGTACAGTTGTTGTAGTTATTGGAGCGATAGTTGTGGTTGTTTTTGGAGCAGCTGTAGTTGTTGTTGGAGCAGCTATAGTTGTTGTTGAACCAGCTGTGGTTGTTGTGGCTGCAGTTGTGGTTGTGGCTGCAGTTGTGGGTGTTGTTGGAGTAGCTGTGGTTGTTGTTGTAGCAGCTGTAGATGTTGTTGGAGCACCTGTGGTTGTGGCTGCAGTTGTGGTTGTTGTTGGGGAAGTTGTGGTTGTTGTTGGACCAGCTGCAGTTCTGGCCGCAGATGTGGTTGTTGTTGGAGCAGCTGTAGTTTTTGTTGGAGAAGCTGTAGTTGTTGTTGGTGCAGCTGTGGTTGTTGTTGCAGCAGCTGTAGTTGTTGTTGAACCAGCTGTGGTTGTTGTCGGTTCAGTTGTGGTTGTGTGTGCAGTTGTTGTTGTTGGAGCAGTTGTGGATGTTGTTGGAGCAGCTGTAGTTGTTGTTTTAGCAGCTGTAGTTGTTGTTGGGGCAGGTGTGGTTGTGTGTGCAGTTGTGGTTGTTGTTGTTGGGGAAGCTGTGGTTGTTGTTGGAGCAGCTGTGGTTGTTGTGGGTGCAGTTGTTGTAGTTGTTGGTGCGATAGTTGTGGTTGTTGTTGTTGGGGAAGCTGTGGTTGTTGGTGGTGAAGCTGTGGTTGTTGTTGGACCAGCTGCAGTTTTGGCCGCAGATGTGATTGTTGTTGGAGCAGCTGTAGTTTTTGTTGGAGAAGCTGTAGTTGTTGTTGGTGCAGCTGTGGTTGTTGTTGGAGCAGCTGTAGTTGTTGTTGAACCAGCTCTGGTTGTTGTCGGTGCAGTTGTGGTTGTGTGTGCAGTTGTTGTTGTTGTTGGAGCAGTTGTGGTTGTTATTGGAGCAGCTGTAGTTGTTTTTGGAGCAGCTGTAGTTGTTGTTGGGGCAGGTGTGGTTGTGTGTGCAGTTGTTGTTGTTGGAGCAGTTGTGGTTGTTATTGGAGCAGCTGTAGTTGTTGTTGGAGCAGCTGTAGTTGTTGTTGGGGTAGGTGTGGTTGTGTGTGCAGTTGTGGTTGTTGTTGTTAGGGAAGCTGTGGTTGTTGTTGGAGCAGCTGTTGTTGTTGTGTCTGCATTTGTTGTTGTTGCTGTTGGGGCGACAGTTGTGGTTGCTCTTTGAGCAGCTGCAGTTGTTGTTGAACCAGCTGTGGTTGTTGTTGCAGCAGCTGTAGATGTTGTTGGCGCAGCTGTGGTTGTTGTGGGTGCATTTGTTGTTGTTGCTGTTGGGGCGACAGTTGTGGTTGCTCTTTGAGCAGCTGCAGTTGTTGTTGAACCAGCTGTGGTTGTTGTGGCTGCAGTTGTGGTTGTGGCTGCAGTTGTGGTTGTTGTTGGAGCAGCTGTGGTTGTTGTTGCAGCAGCTGTAGATGTTGTTGGCGCAGCTGTGGTTGTTGTGGGTGCATTTCTTGTTGTTGCTGTTGGGGCGACAGTTGTGGTTGCTCTTTGAGCAGCTGCAGTTGTTGTTGAACCAGCTGTGGTTGTTGTGGCTGCAGTTGTGGTTGTGGCTGCAGTTGTGGTTGTTGTTGGGGAAGTTGTGGTTGTTGTTGGACCAGCTGCAGTTCTGGCCGCAGATGTGGTTGTTGTTGGAGCAGCTGTAGTTTTTGTTGGAGAAGCTGTAGTTGTTGTTGGTGCAGCTGTGGTTGTTGTTGCAGCAGCTGTAGTTGTTGTTGAACCAGCTGTGGTTGTTGTCGGTTCAGTTGTGGTTGTGTGTGCAGTTGTTGTTGTTGTTGGAGCAGTTGTGGATGTTGTTGGAGCAGCTGTAGTTGTTGTTTTAGCAGCTGTAGTTGTTGTTGGGGCAGGTGTGGTTGTGTGTGCAGTTGTGGTTGTTGTTGTTGGGGAAGCTGTGGTTGTTGTTGGAGCAGCTGTGGTTGTTGTGGGTGCAGTTGTTGTAGTTGTTGGTGCGATAGTTGTGGTTGTTTTTGGAGCAGCTGTAGTTGTTGTTGGAGCAGCTGTGTTTGTTGTGGGTGCATTTGTTGTTGTTGCTGTTGGGGCGACAGTTGTGGTTGCTGTTTGAGTAGCTGTAGTTGTCGTTGAACCAGCTGTGGTTGTTGGTGTAGCAGCTGTAGATGTTGTTGGAGCACCTGTAGTTGAGGGTGCAGTTGTTGTTGTTGTTGAGGAAGCTGTGGTTGTTGTCGTGGCAGCTGCAGTTGTGGCCGCTTCTGTGGTTGTTGTTGGGGCGACAGTTGTGGTTGTTGTCGGAGCAGCTGTGGTTGTCGTGGTTGCAGTTGTGGTAGTTGTTGGGGCGACAGTTGTGGTTGTTGTTGGAGCAGCTGTAGTTGTTGTTGGAGCAGCTGTAGTTGTTGTTGGGGCAGGTGTGGTTGTGTGTGCAGTTGTGGTTGTTGTTGTTGGGGAAGCTGTGGTTGTTGTTGGAGCAGCTGTGGTTGTTATGAGTGCAGTTGTTGTAGTTGTTGGAGCGATAGTTGTGGTTGTTTTTGGAGCAGCTGTAGTTGTTGTTGGAGCAGCTGTGTTTGTTGTGGGTGCATTTGTTGTTGTTGTGGGTGCAGTTGTTGTAGTTGTTGGAGCGATAGTTGTGGTTGTTGTTGGAGCACCTGTTGTTGAGGGTGCAGTTGTTGTTGGGGAAGCTGTGGTTGTTGTTGGAGAAGCTGTAGTTGTTGTTGGTGCAGCTGTGGTTGTTGTTGGAGCAGCTGTGGTTGTTCTTGGAGCAGCTATAGTTGTTGTTGAACCAGCTGTGGTTGTTGTGGCTGCAGTTGTGGTTGTGGCTGCAGTTGTGGTTGTTGTTGGAGCAGCTGTGGTTGTTGTTGTAGCAGCTGTAGATGTTGTTGGAGCACCTGTAGTTGACTGTGCAGTTGTTGTTGTTGTTGTTGGGGAAGCTGTGGTTGTTGTTGGACCAGCTGCAGTTTTGGCCGCAGATGTGGTTGTTGTTGGAGCAGCTATAATTTTTGTGGGAGAAGCTGTAGTAGTTGTTGGAGCGATAGTTGTGGTTGTTTTTGGAGCAGCTGTAGTTGTTGTTGGAGCAGCTGTGTTTGTTGTTGGTGCATTTGTTGTTGTTGTGGGTGCAGTTGTTGTAGTTGTTGGAGCTATAGTTGTGGTTGTTGTTGGAGCACCTGTAGTTTTTGTTGGAGAAGCTGTAGTTGTTGTTGGTGCAGCTGTGGTTGTTGTTGGAGCAGCTATAGTTGTTGTTGAACCAGCTGTGGTTGTTGTGGCTGCAGTTGTGGTTGTGGCTGCAGTTGTGGTTGTTGTTGTAGCCGCTGTTTTTGTTGTTGTAGCAGCTTTAGATGTTGTTGGAGCATCTGTAGTTGACTGTGCAGTTGTTGTTGTTGTTGTTGGGGAAGCTGTGGTTGTTGTTGGACCAGCTGCAGTTTTGGCCGCAGATGTGGTTGTTGTTGGAGCAGCTGTAGTTTTTGTTGGAGAAGCTGTAGTTGTTGTTGGTGCAGCTGTGGTTGTTGTTGGAGCAGCTGTAGTTGTTGTTGAACCAGCTGTGGTTGTTGTCGGTTCAGTTATGGTTGTGTGTGCAGTTGTTGTTGTTGTCGGAGCAGTTGTGGTTGTTGTTGGAGCAGCTGTAGTTGTTGTTGGAGCAGCTGTAGTTGTTGTTGGGGCAGGTGCAGTTTTGGCCGCAGATGTGGTTGTTGTTGGAGCAGCTGTAGTTTTTGTTGGAGAAGCTGTAGTTGTTGTTGGTGCAGCTGTGGTTGTTGTTGGAGCAGCTGTAGTTGTTGTTGAACCAGCTGTGGTTGTTGTCGGTTCAGTTATGGTTGTGTGTGCAGTTGTTGTTGTTGTCGGAGCAGTTGTGGTTGTTGTTGGAGCAGCTGTAGTTGTTGTTGGAGCAGCTGTAGTTGTTGTTGGGGCAGGTGTGGTTGTGTGTGCAGTTGTGGTTGTTGTTGGAGCAGTTGTGGTTGTTGTTGGACCAGCTGCAGTTTTTGTTGGAGAAGCTGTAGTAGTTGTTGGAGCGATAGTTGTGGTTGTTTTTGGAGCAGCTGTAGTTTTTGTTGGAGCAGCTGTAGTTGGTTTTTGAGCAGCTGTAGTTGTTGTTGGGGCAGCTGTGGTTGTGTGTGCAATTGTTGTTGTTGTTGTTGTTGGGGAAGCTGTGGTTGTTGTTGTTGGAGCAGCTGTGGTTGTTGTGGGTGCAGTTGTTGTAGTTGTTGTAGCGATATTTGTGGTTGTTGTTGGAGCAGCTGTAGTTTTTGTTGGAGCAGCTGTAGTTGGTTTTGGAGCTGCTGTAGTTTTTGTTTGGGCAGCTGTGGTTGTGTGTGCAGTTGTTGTTGTTGTTGTTGTTGCGGAAGCTGTGGTTGTTGTTGGAGCAGCTGTGGTTGTTGTGGGTGCAGTTGTTGTAGTTGTTGGAGCGATAGTTGTGGTTGTTGTTGGAGCAGATGTAGTTGTTGTTGGAGCAGCTGTAGTTGTGGCCGCTTTTGTGGTTGTTGTTGGGCCGACAGTTGTGGTTGTTGTCGGAGCAGCTGTGGTTGTCGTGGGTGCAGTTGTGGTAGTTGTTGGTGAGACAGTTGTGGTTGTTGTTGGAGCAGCTTCAGTTGTGGCCGCAATTTTGGTTGTTGTTGGAGCAGTTGTGGTTGTTGTTGGACCTGCTGTAGTTGTTGTTTGAGCAGCTGTAGTTGTTGTTGGAGCAGCTATAGTTGTTGTTGAACCAGCTGTGGTTGTTGTGGCTGCAGTTGTGGTTGTGGCAGCAGTTGTGGTTGTTGTTGGAGCAGCTGTAGTTGTTGTTGGAGAAGCTGTGGTTGTTGTGGGGGAAGCTGTGGTTGTTGTTGGACCAGCTGCAGGTGTGGTTGTGTGTGCAGTTGTGGTTGTTGTTGTTGGGGAAGCTGTGGTTGTTGTTGGAGCAGCTGTGGTTGTTGTGGGTGCAGTTGTTGTAGTTGTTGGAGCGATAGTTGTGGTTGTTGTTGGAGCAGATGTAGTTGTTGTTGGAGCAGTTGTTGTAGTTGTTGGAGCGATAGTTGTGGTTGTTGTTGGAGCAGATGTAGTTGTTGTTGGAGCAGCTGTAGTTGTGGCCGCTTTTGTGGTTGTTGTTGGGCCGACAGTTGTGGTTGTTGTCGGAGCAGCTGTGGATGTCGTGGGTGCAGTTGTGGTAGTTGTTGGTGAGACAGTTGTGGTTGTTGTTGGAGCAGCTTCAGTTGTGGCCGCAATTTTGGTTGTTGTTGGAGCAGTTGTGGTTGTTGTTGGAGCTGCTGTAGTTGTTGTTTGAGCAGCTGTAGTTGTTGTTGGAGCAGCTATAGTTGTTGTTGAACCAGCTGTGGTTGTTGTGGCTGCAGTTGTGGTTGTGGCAGCAGTTGTGGTTGTTGTTGGAGCAGCTGTAGTTGTTGTTGGAGAAGCTGTGGTTGTTGTGGGGGAAGCTGTGGTTGTTGTTAGACCAGCTGCAGTTTTGGCCGAAGATGTGGTTGTTGTTGGAGCAGCTGTAGTTTTTGTTGGAGAAGCTGTAGTTGTTGTTGGTGCAGCTGTGGTTGTTGTTGGAGCAGCTGTAGTTGCTGTTGATCCAGCTGTGGTTGTTGTCGGGGCAGTTGTTGTTGGAGCAGTTGTGGTTGTTATTGGAGCAGCTGTAGTTTTTTTTGGAGAAGCTGTAGTTGTTGTTGGTGCAGCTGTGGTTGTTGTTGGAGCAGCTGTAGTTGCTGTTGATCCAGCTGTGGTTGTTGTCGGGGCAGTTGTTGTTGGAGCAGTTGTGGTTGTTATTGGAGCAGCTGTAGTTGTTGTTGGAACAGCTGTAGTTCTTGTTGGGGCAGGTGTGGTTGTGTGTGCAGTTGTGGTTGTTGTTGTTGGGGAAGCTGTGGTTGTTGTTGGAGCAGCTGTGGTTGTTGTGGGTGCATTTGTTGTTGTTGCTGTTGGGGCGACAGTTGTGGTTGCTCTTTGAGCAGCTGCAGTTGTTGTTGAACCAGCTGTCGTTGTTGTTGTAGCAGCTGTAGATGTTGTTGGTGCAGCTGTGGTTGTTGTGGGTGCATTTGTTGTTGTTGCTGTTGGGGCGACAGTTGTGGTTGCTCTTTGAGCAGCTGCAGTTGTTGTTGAACCAGCTGTGGTTGTTGTGGCTGCAGTTGTGGTTGTTGCTGCAGTTGTGGTTGTTATTGTAGCAGCTGTAGATGTTGTTTGAGCACCTGTAGTTGACTGTGCAATTGTTGTTGTTGTTGTTGTTGGGGAAGTTGTGGTTGTTGTTGGACCAGCTGCAGTTTTGACCGCAGATGTGGTTGTTGTTGGAGCAGCTGTAGTTGTTGTTGAACCAGCTGTGGTTGTTGTCGGTGCAGTTGTGGTTGTGTGTGCAGTTGTTGTTGTTGTTGTTGGAGCAGTTGTGGTTGTTGTTGGAGCAGCTGTAGTTGGTTTTGGAGCAGCTGTAGTTTTTGTTAAGGCAGCTGTGGTTGTGTGTGCAGTTGTTGTTGTTGTTGTTGTTGGGGAAGCGTTGGTTGTTGTTGGAGCAGCTGTGGTTGTTGTGGGTGCAGTTGTTGTAGTTGTTGGAGCAGCTGTAGTTGTTGTTGGGGCAGGTGTGGTTGTGTGTGCAGTTGTGGTTGTTGTTGTTGGGGCAACTGTGGTTGTTGTTGGAGCAGCTGTGGTTGTTGTGAGTGCAGTTGTTGTAGTTGTTGGAGCGATAATTTTGGTTGTTTTTGGAGCAGCTGTAGTTGTTGTTGGAGCAGCTGTGTTTGTTGTGGGTGCAGTTGTTGTAGTTGTTGGAGCGATAGTTGTGGTTGTTGTTGGAGCACCTGTTGTTGAGGGTGCAGTTGTTGTTGGGGAAGCTGTGGTTGTTGTTGGAGCAGCTGTGGTTGTTGTGAGTGCAGTTGTTGTAGTTGTTGGAGCGATAGTTGTGGTTGTTGTTGGAGCACCTGTTTTTGAGGGTGCAGTTGTTGTTGGGGAAGCTGTGGTTGTTGTTGGAGCAGCTGTGGTTGTTGTGAGTGCAGTTGTTGTAGTTGTTGGAGCGATAGTTGTGGTTGTTGTTGGAGCACCTGTTGTTGAGGGTGCAGTTGTTGTTGGGGAAGCTGTGGTTGTTGTTGGAGCAGCTATAGTTGTTGTTGAACCAGCTGTGGTTGTTGTGGCTGCAGTTGTGGTTGTGGCTGCAGTTGTGGTTGTTGTTGGAGCAGCTGTGGTTATTGTTGTAGCAGCTGTAGATGTTGTTGGAGCACCTGTAGTTGACTGTGCAGTTGTTGTTGTTGTTGTTGGGGAAGCTGTGGTTGTTGTTGGACCAGCTGCAGTTTTGGCCGCAGATGTGGTTGTTGTAGGAGCAGCTGTAGTTTTTGTTGGAGAAGCTGTAGTTGTTGTTGGTGCAGCTGTGGTTGTTGTTGGAGCAGCTGTGTTTGTTGTTGGTGCATTTGTTGTTGTTGTGGGGGCAGTTGTTGTAGTTGTTGGAGCGATAGTTGTTGTTGTTGTTGGAGCAGCTGTAGTTTTTGTTGGAGAAGCTGTAGTTGTTGTTGGTGCAGTTGTTGTTGTTGTTGGAGCAGTTGTGGTTGTTGTTGGAGCAGCTGTAGTTGTTGTTGGGGCAGGTGTGGTTGTGTGTGCAGTTGTGGTTGTTGTTGTTGGGGAAGTTGTGGTTGTTGTTGGAGCAGCTGTGGTTGTTGTGGGTGCAGTTGTTGTAGTTGTTGGAGCGATAGTTGTGGTTGTTTTTGGAGCAGCTGTAGTTGTTGTTGGAGCAGCTGTGTTTGTTGTGGGTGCATTTGTTGTTGTTGTGGGTGCAGTTGTTGTAGTTGTTGGAGCGATAGTTGTGGTTGTTGTTGGGGCACCTGTAGTTGAGGGTGCAGTTGTTGTTGGGGAAGCTGTGGTTGTTGTTGGAGCAGCTGCACTTGTGGCCGCAGTTGTGGTTGTTGTTGAAACAGCTGTGGTTGTTGTTGTAGCAGCTATAGTTGTTGTTGAACCAGCTGTGGTTGTTGTGGCTGCAGTTGTGGTTGTGGCTGCAGTTGTGGTTGTTGTTGTAGCAGCTGTTTTTGTTGTTGTACCAGCTGTAGATGTTGTTGGAGCACCTGTAGTTGACTGTGCAGTTGTTGTTGTTGTTGTTGGGGAAGCTGTGGTTGTTGTTGGAGCAGCTGTAGTTTTTGTTGGAGAAGCTGTAGTTGTTGTTGGTGCAGCTGTGGTTGTTGTTGGAGCAGCTGTAGTTGTTGTTGAACCATCTGTGGTTGTTGTCGGTTCAGTTGTGGTTGTGTGTGCAGTTGTTGTTGTTGTTGGAGCAGTTGTGGTTGTTGTTGGAGCAGCTGTAGTTGTTGTTGGAGCAGCTGTAGTTGTTGTTGGGGCAGGTGTGGTTGTGTGTGCAGTTGTGGTTGTTATTGTTGGGGAAGCTGTGGTTGTTGTTGGAGCAGCTGTGGTTGTTGTGAGTGCAGTTGTTGTAGTTGTTGGAGCGATAGTTGTGGTTGTTTTTGGAGCAGCTGTAGTTGTTGTTGGAGCAGCTGTGTTTGTTGTGGGTGCATTTGTTGTTGTTGTGGGTGCAGTTGTTGTAGTTGTTGGAGCGATAGTTGTGGTTGTTTTTGGAGCAGCTGTAGTTGTTGTTGGAGCAGCTGTGTTTGTTGTGGGTGCATTTGTTGTTGTTGTGGGTGCAGTTGTTGTAGTTGTTGGAGCGATAGTTGTGGTTGTTGTTGGAGCACCTGTTTTTGAGGGTGCAGTTGTTGTTGGGGAAGCTGTGGTTGTTGTTGGAGAAGCTGTAGTTGTTGTTGGTGCAGCTGTGGTTGTTGTTGGAGCAGCTGTGGTTGTTGTTGGAGCAGCTATAGTTGTTCTTGAACCAGCTGTGGTTGTTGTGGCTGCAGTTGTGGTTGTGGCTGCAGTTGTGGTTGTTGTTGGAGCAGCTGTGGTTATTGTTGTAGCAGCTGTAGATGTTGTTGGAGCACCTGTAGTTGACTGTGCAGTTGTTGTTGTTGTTGTTGTTGTTGGGGAAGCTGTGGTTGTTGTTGGACCAGCTGCAGTTTTGGCCGCAGATGTGGTTGTTGTAGGAGCAGCTGTAGTTTTTGTTGGAGAGGCTGTAGTAGTTGTTGGAGCGATAGTTGTGGTTGTTTTTGGAGCAGCTGTAGTTGTTGTTGGAGCAGCTGTGTTTGTTGTTGGTGCATTTGTTTTTGTTGTGGGGGCAGTTGTTGTAGTTGTTGGAGCGATAGTTGTTGTTGTTGTTGGAGCAGCTGTAGTTTTTGTTGGAGAAGCTGTAGTTGTTGTTGGTGCAGTTGTTGTTGTTGTTGGAGCAGTTGTGGTTGTTGTTGGAGCAGCTGTAGTTGTTGTTGGAGCAGCTGTAGTTGTTGTTGGGGCAGGTGTGGTTGTGTGTGCAGTTGTTGTTGTTGTTGTTGGGGAAGTTGTGGTTGTTGTTTGAGCAGCTGTGGTTGTTGTGGGTGCAGTTGTTGTAGTTGTTGGAGCGATAGTTGTGGTTGTTGTTGGGGCACCTGTAGTTGAGGGTGCAGTTGTTGTTGGGGAAGCTATGGTTGTTGTTGGAGCAGCTGCACTTGTGGCCGCAGTTGTGGTTGTTGTTGAAACAGCTGTGGTTGTTGTTGGAGCAGCTATAGTTGTTGTTGAACCAGCTGTGGTTGTTGTGGCTGCAGTTGTGGTTGTGGCTGCAGTTGTGGTTGTTGTTGTAGCAGCTGTTTTTGTTGTTGTACCAGCTGTAGATGTTGTTGGAGCATCTTTAGTTGACTGTGCAGTTGTTGTTGTTGTTGTTGGGGAAGCTGTGGTTGTTGTTGGAGCAGCTGTAGTTTTTGTTGGAGAAGCTGTAGTTGTTGTTGGTGCAGCTGTGGTTGTTATTGGAGCAGCTGTAGTTGTTGTTGAACCAGCTGTGGTTGTTGTCGGTGCAGTTGTGGTTGTGTGTGCAGTTGTTGTTGTTGTTGGAGCAGTTGTGGTTGTTATTGGAGCAGCTGTAGTTGTTGTTGGAACAGCTGTAGTTCTTGTTGGGGCAGGTGTGGTTGTGTGTGCAGTTGTGGTTGTTGTTGTTGGGGAAGCTGTGGTTGTTGTTGGAGCAGCTGTGGTTTTTGTGGGTGCATTTGTTGTTGTTGCTGTTGGGGCGACAGTTGTGGTTGCTCTTTGAGCAGCTGCAGTTGTTGTTGAACCAGCTGTGGTTGTTGTTGTAGCAGCTGTAGATGTTGTTGGTGCAGCTGTCGTTGTTGTGGGTGCATTTATTGTTGTTGCTGTTGGGGCGACAGTTGTGGTTGCTCTTTGAGCAGCTGCAGTTGTTGTTGAACCAGCTGTGGTTGTTGTGGCTGCAGTTGTGGTTGTTGCTGCAGTTGTGGTTGTTATTGTAGCAGCTGTAGATGTTGTTTGAGCACCTGTAGTTGACTGTGCAATTGTTGTTGTTGTTGTTGTTGGGGAAGTTGTGGTTGTTGTTGGACCAGCTGCAGTTTTGACCGCAGATGTGGTTGTTGTTGGAGCAGCTGTAGTTGTTGTTGAACCAGCTGTGGTTGTTGTCGGTGCAGTTGTGGTTGTGTGTGCAGTTGTTGTTGTTGTTGTTGGAGCAGTTGTGGTTGTTGTTGGAGCAGCTGTAGTTGGTTTTGGAGCAGCTGTAGTTTTTGTTAAGGCAGCTGTGGTTGTGTGTGCAGTTGTTGTTGTTGTTGTTGTTGGGGAAGCTGTGGTTGTTGTTGGAGCAGCTGTGGTTGTTGTGGGTGCAGTTGTTGTAGTTGTTGGAGCAGCTGTAGTTGTTGTTGGGGCAGGTGTGGTTGTGTGTGCAGTTGTGGTTGTTGTTGTTGGGGCAACTGTGGTTGTTGTTGGAGCAGCTGTGGTTGTTGTGAGTGCAGTTGTTGTAGTTGTTGGAGCGATAGTTGTGGTTGTTTTTGGAGCAGCTGTAGTTGTTGTTGGAGCAGCTGTGTTTGTTGTGGGTGCATTTGTTGTTGTTGTGGGTGCAGTTGTTGTAGTTGTTGGAGCGATAGTTGTGGTTGTTGTTGGAGCACCTGTTGTTGAGGGTGCAGTTGTTGTTGGGGAAGCTGTGGTTGTTGTTGGAGCAGCTATAGTTGTTGTTGAACCAGCTGTGGTTGTTGTGGCTGCAGTTGTGGTTGTGGCTGCAGTTGTGGTTGTTGTTGGAGCAGCTGTGGTTATTGTTGTAGCAGCTGTAGATGTTGTTGGAGCACCTGTAGTTGACTGTGCAGTTGTTGTTGTTGTTGTTGGGGAATCTGTGGTTGTTGTTGGACCAGCTGCAGTTTTGGCCGCAGATGTGGTTGTTGTAGGAGCAGCTGTAGTTTTTGTTGGAGAAGCTGTAGTTGTTGTTGGTGCAGCTGTGGTTGTTGTTGGAGCAGCTGTGTTTGTTGTTGGTGCATTTGTTGTTGTTGTGGGGGCAGTTGTTGTAGTTGTTGGAGCGATAGTTGTTGTTGTTGTTGGAGCAGCTGTAGTTTTTGTTGGAGAAGCTGTAGTTGTTGTTGGTGCAGTTGTTGTTGTTGTTGGAGCAGTTGTGGTTGTTGTTGGAGCAGCTGTAGTTGTTGTTGGGGCAGGTGTGGTTGTGTGTGCAGTTGTGGTTGTTGTTGTTGGGGAAGTTGTGGTTGTTGTTGGAGCAGCTGTGGTTGTTGTGGGTGCAGTTGTTGTAGTTGTTGGAGCGATAGTTGTGGTTGTTTTTGGAGCAGCTGTAGTTGTTGTTGGAGCAGCTGTGTTTGTTGTGGGTGCATTTGTTGTTGTTGTGGGTGCAGTTGTTGTAGTTGTTGGAGCGATAGTTGTGGTTGTTGTTGGGGCACCTGTAGTTGAGGGTGCAGTTGTTCTTGGGGAAGCTGTGGTTGTTGTTGGAGCAGCTGCACTTGTGGCCGCAGTTGTGGTTGTTGTTGAAACAGCTGTGGTTGTTGTTGGAGCAGCTATAGTTGTTGTTGAACCAGCTGTGGTTGTTGTGGCTGCAGTTGTGGTTGTGGCTGCAGTTGTGGTTGTTGTTGTAGCAGCTGTTTTTGTTGTTGTACCAGCTGTAGATGTTGTTGGAGCACCTGTAGTTGACTGTGCAGTTGTTGTTGTTGTTGTTGGGGAAGCTGTGGTTGTTGTTGGAGCAGCTGTAGTTTTTGTTGGAGAAGCTGTAGTTGTTGTTGGTGCAGCTGTGGTTGTTGTTGGAGCAGCTGTAGTTGTTGTTGAACCAGCTGTGGTTGTTGTCGGTGCAGTTGTGGTTGTGTGTGCAGTTGTTGTTGTTGTTGGAGCAGTTGTGGTTGTTATTGGAGCAGCTGTAGTTGTTGTTGGAACAGCTGTAGTTCTTGTTGGGGCAGGTGTGGTTGTGTGTGCAGTTGTGGTTGTTGTTGTTGGGGAAGCTGTGGTTGTTGTTGGAGCAGCTGTGGTTGTTGTGGGTGCATTTGTTGTTGTTGCTGTTGGGGCGACAGTTGTGGTTGCTCTTTGAGCAGCTGCAGTTGTTGTTGAACCAGCTGTGGTTGTTGTGGCTGCAGTTGTGGTTGTGGCTGCAGTTTTGGTTGTTGTTGGAGCAGCTGTGGTTGTTGTGGGTGCAGTTGTTGTAGTGGTTGGAGCGATAGTTGTGGTTGTTTTTGGAGCAGCTGTAGTTGTTGTTGGAGCAGCTGTGTTTGTTGTGGGTGCATTTGTTGTTGTTGTGGGTGCAGTTGTTGTAGTTGTTGGAGCGATAGTTGTGGTTGTTGTTGGGGCACCTGTAGTTGAGGGTGCAGTTGTTGTTGGGGAAGCTGTGGTTGTTGTTGGAGCAGCTGCACTTGTGGCCGCAGTTGTGGTTGTTGTTGAAACAGCTGTGGTTGTTGTTGGAGCAGCTATAGTTGTTGTTGAACCAGCTGTGGTTGTTGTGGCTGCAGTTGTGGTTGTGGCTGCAGTTGTGGTTGTTGTTGTAGCAGCTGTTTTTGTTGTTGTAGCAGCTTTAGATATTGTTGGAGCATCTGTAGTTGACTGTGCAGTTGTTGTTGTTGGGGAAGCTGTGGTTGTTGTTGGAGCAGCTGTGGTTGTTGTTGGAGCAGCTGTAGTTGTTGTTGAACCAGCTGTGGTTGTTATCGGTGCAGTTGTGGTTGTGTGTGCAGTTGTTGTTGTTGTTGGAGCACTTGTGGTTGTTGTTGGAGCAGCTGTAGTTGTTGTTGTAGCAGCTGTAGTTGTTGTTGGGGCAGGTGTGGTTGTGTGTGCAGTTGTGGTTGTTGTTGTTGGAGAAGCTGTGGTTGTTGTTGGAGCAGCTGTGGTGTTTGTGGGTGTAGTTGTTGTAGTTGTTGGAGCGATAGTTGTGGTTGTTTTTGGAGCAGCTGTAGTTGTTGTTGGAGCAGCTGTGTTTGTTGTGGGTGCATTTGTTGTTGTTGCTGTTGGGGCGACAGTTGTGGTTGCTGTTTGAGCAGCTGTAGTTGTCGTTGAACCAGCTGTGGTTGTTGTTGTAGCAGCTGTAGATGTTGTTGGAGCACCTGTAGTTGAGGGTGCAGTTGTTGTTGTTTTTGTTGTTGGGGAAGCTGTGGTTGTTGTCGGGGCAGCTGCAGTTGTGGCTTCTTCTGTGGTTGTTGTTGGGGCGACAGTTGTGGTTGTTGTCGGAGCAGCTGTGGTTGTCGTGGGTGCAGTTGTGGTAGTTGTTGGGGCGACAATTGTGGTTGTTATTGGAGCAGCTTCAGTTGTATCCGCAATTGTGGTTGTTGTTGGAGCAGCTGTAGATGATGTTGGAGCACCTGTAGTTGAGGGTGCAGTTGTTGTGGTTGTTGTTGGAGCAGCTGTAGTTGTTCTTGGAGAAGCTGTGGTTGTTGTTAGAGAAGCTGTGGTTGTTGTTAGAGCAGCTGTGGTTGTTGTTAGAGCAGCTGTGGTTGTTGTGGGTGCAGTTGTGGTTGTGTGTGCAGTTGTTGTTGTTGTTGTTGGAGCAGCTGTGGTTGTTGTTGTAGCAGCTGTAGATGTTGTTGGAGCAGCTGTAGTTGTTGTTGGAGAAGCTGTGGTTGTTGTTGGAGCAGCTGTGGTTGTTGTTGGAGAAGCTGTCATTGTTGCTGGAGCAGCTGTGGTTGTTGTTTGAGCAGCTGTGGTTGTTTTTGGCGCAGTTGTGGCTGTTGTTGGGGCGGCAGTTGTGGTTGTTATTGGAGCAGCTGTGGTTGTTGTTGGGGTGGTACTTGTCGTTATTGTCAGAGCAGCTGTGGTTGTTTGTTCAGTAGTTGTTGTTGTTTGAGCAGATGTAGCTGTTGTTGGGGTGGCTGTGGTTGTTGTTGGAGCAGTTGTAGTTGTTGTTGGGGCGGCAGTTGTGGTTGTTGTTGGGTCAGCTGTTTTTGTTGTTGGAGCAGCTGTGGTTGTTGTTGGAGCTTCTGTAGTTGTTGTTGGATCAGCTGTGGTTGTTGTTGGAGCAGCTGTGGTTGTGGGTGCAGTTGTGGTTTTTGTTGGGGCGGCACTTGTGGTTGTTGTTGGGGTAGCTGTGTTTGTGGGTGCAGCTGTTTTAGTTGTTGGAGCAGCTGTGGCTGTGGCCGCAATTGTGGTTATTGTCGGTGCAGCTGTGGTTGTGGTCGCAGTTGTGGTTATTGTCGGTGCAGCTGTGGTTGTGGTCGCAGTTGTGGTTGTTGTTGGGGAAGTTGTGGTTGTTCTTGGAGCAGCTGTAGTTGTGACCGCAGTTATGGTTGTTGTTGGCGCAGCTGTAGTTGTTGTTTTGGATATTGGTGTCGTAGCTGTGCAGACTTAGTAGAAACTATTTTGTTATTTTTACATGTGGTTACATATTTTAACTAAATATAACAGTTTCTCATGAATAGATATTTGTCTTACCAACAAATAGAAGAAATCTGACACCAATCTTTTCACCCATGGTGATGGTGTTTTCCTGTTGCCTTCTCTAAAAATGATAATTGTTGTGGATAAAAGATGTAAAAGAGAGCCTAAAAACATAATCTGTCCACAATATCAATTTTATTTTGTATAACTTTCCATAGAATAAAAAATGTTATTTCATTAAACACATTAAACATTAAAGTTCTAACACATTCCTTTTTTTAATTTATGATGGCAACTTTACATTTAAAAGTCCCTTGTATTCTCTCTAGTCATAAATATTTTTCCTACCAGGGCTTTTTCAGTATACTTTTGCAACTTTTCACTTTTTTTAGTTCATAATAGTTTCACAATTAGTCTACATATTTCAGTACACTGTTTGTTTGAACGAGAAGCATAGTATTAATAATGGATGACAGAAAAAACTTTATAGTTGATTGGTCATCAAAGTATCATTGAATATTAGAGAAAGGGATGATTATGG
Source organism: Neolamprologus multifasciatus (assembly GCF_963576455.1). Classification (NCBI taxonomy): domain Eukaryota; kingdom Metazoa; phylum Chordata; class Actinopteri; order Cichliformes; family Cichlidae; genus Neolamprologus; species Neolamprologus multifasciatus. The sequence continues at coordinate 927,468 of NC_140459.1, forward strand.
ATCCGAGATTCATTTAGACATGCTGTACATCATGTTGAATGCGATATTGTAAACCATTATTCTCTCAAACACACCTTAAGTTTTTTTCCTAGTATTTTTGAAACATGGAAAACATTCCATGAGAAAAAAATAGACAAAGAATGTCCAAATAAATAAATTTTTGGCAATATTTTATCAGTGATTTTTTGAACGTCGCTGAGTAACTCATGTATGACTCAATATATTCTAAACTGATTACAGACGGAAAAAAGAAGAAAAAAGAACACACAAAAACAGTTCACCTGAAATATCACATGTTGATGTCAGTTATTTCTTTTCTTATAGGATTACTTACATATTACTTCTCTGCTTGTATGTCGTCTTCTGAAGTGGAAGAAAGTGCTTTCTGATTTGAGCTCCTCCTTTTATGAGCAGGCAAATATGTGCAGGTGGAGCAATGGTAGTTATTGTCATGGTTAAAGGTGTGTGCATTAACCATCCAATTACCTTTCTCCTATTGTCCTCCTGAAACAGTCAGCTGGGTGTGTAACACTGTAAGACTGCCAAATCTTGATTGAGGTTTTCATTATAATGCATGACAGGTTAAATAAAAATAAGTACAATGAAACATCATATATCTATAGTAGCATTAAACAACCAGTGGGTGGCAGGGTATGGAATGACACATCAGTGACACAAATACAAGAAAACAAACAGAGAACAAAAAATCAAAATCCTTATCCGAAAACTACAAGACTTCAGCCATAAAGAATGCAAGATTAAGGATACTCTTAACTAAGAATAAGGAATTGCAATTCAAAAGACCCAGGACGATGACATAGAATGCCTTTTGGACACCTCCTAGGTGAGGTGCGGCTCACCTCACCTAGGAGATATTCTTGATCCCTACTGGGAGGAGCTCCCAGGGCAGACTCAGGACTTTGTGGAGAGATTATATCTGAACGACTCTGTGTTCCTCCTGATCAGCCAGAACAGCCCGCTGGTGAGAGGTAAGTCCGAGTTCCTCTGCTCAGACTGATGCCCCACAGCAAAAACCTGAATAAGTGGTAGAAAATTAATTGATGATTGATGCTTTTAAAGTAGACCCTAAACCTAAGGAAAAGGCTCATCATAACACTCCAAAGTAAGTTAAGGAACAAGTTGTAATAAAGCAGATAAAACAAGTAAAATGCCAAGCATTGTTTTAGTCTCTTTTACATCAAGTTCATACAAACCCTACCTTTATTCTGCAGATTCTACTCTTGGTTCCGAGAGGAGAAAAATAGATTTCAGTGTAGTGGCAGCCTATCCTATCCAACCCATCTGAGATGGCAAAGCACTTTACACAACTTGCCTCATTCACCCATTCATACAAGCACTCTTTTTAGACACTTCTTCTGCACAAGTGCTTTCTATCTAACATTTATTCTTTGATGGATGCATTGGACAGCAACTTGCCCAAGGACATGTAGCGGACTGGAACAGACGGGGATCAAACCACAGAGCTTCCCATTAGTAGATGAGCTGTTCTACGTCCTTAGCCGCAGCCAGGAGCCACAGGGGTGACTGCGGAATAAATGCTACCATTCATATCAATCCATAAGTTCTTTATCAAATGTCCACTGACATTTTTAAGAGTGCTACAGGAAAGCACACAAAACATTCATCAAATGCATGTCAAAATCATTTGGGGATTTTTTTTTCACCCATTTTGATGAGGTGATTTTATGTTGTTCCACCTAACTTCACTAACTCCCCATCTGCTCACCTCATTTTTCCTTCCAGTCTCTAACTTTGACTACCTTCACTGTTACCTGTTTCTTTTCGGTCTCTCCTTTTCTCTTTTTGCTGTTTCAGCTTCTCTGTCCTTCATCTGCAGTATTTGTGTTGTCACAGTATATACCAGAATATAAAATATACACACATCAGACAATAATTGTAAGACAATAAAAGTCCATCAGTTCCTTGGCTGGCAGCTACCGATATACCAGCGTACTGTGGCTCAGAAAGCTAATAATAATAAGTTAATAATGGCTAGTGATGTAGCTGATCTAGCTAACGTGTACTATTACCTATTTAGAGAACAAATATAGATAAGCAGACATTATTCAATTTACAGTATATAAAGTTTCTGCTGTGCAGCAGCATAAGTCATATTTGAGAATAACAAGGCATTCACAACGCCTCTGTGTGAGAGCAGTGTAACATCATCTTTTGTACTCTGTTATAGCCTTTTATCTTATATCTTGTGTTTTGACCTTGTTGTAAAGCCCTTTGGTGTACCTTCGGTTTTAAATGTGCTTTATAAATAAAGTTGTATTGTATTGTATCATGAGATCAAGAATAGTGGAATTAAAAGCTGTTTTCGTTCTGACCTGCAGTAGCTTCAATAAACAAAAAAACATTAATCAAACTATGTCAGAAAAAAATTATAATCAAATGCATGACTTTTGCTTCTGTTCTACTTAGTTTTAGGACTTGAAAGATTTAAGCCAATAGAGCAAATATTCTCTGTTTATTCAGTAGTTTGCTGGGAAAACACACACACGCAGATTCAGTGTCTGTAATTAATTTAACTATTTAAATTTTCAGCTTTTTCCTTTTAAACGAATTTAAAATGAAACAACACAAAACACTGCAAACCACAACACAATTAAATATAAATTATATGAAAACAAAAAGAAGATGCATATTCTCTGTCATATGGACCTGCATGAATAAACTTTCTGAATCCTTTATCATCTGCAACTGAAAATAGTTGTGGATGATTACTATACCTTTCTAATGTGACGTTGTTGTCCCTTGCTCTCTCTCTCTCTCTCCCTCCCGCTCTGTTCCTGTGCTACTGAGAGTGTAACTACGGCCACATATAAATAAAACCAGTTTTTTTGTTACATTAGTAATTTCTTTTGTCCATAATTTTATATTGTTGTTGATAATAAATTAATTAAAGCAACAAAACAACCTGAAGAGCCTTTTTAGTGAGCTGAGCTGAAAGAGCTGGTTCTCCAAAAAGAGCCGGAATTCCCATCACTAGTACTGAAAAAGAAAATATGTATATGATGTATATATATATTTGTTGGCGCAAACGTTGAAGCTGGAAAGAATAGTTGATGGTGAATCAGCTGGCCTCGCATCAGTTTGTTTGTAGTGTGTCTATCCAGAGCTTTTAGTCCTAAGCCCTAAAAACACAGCCATGTTGATAACAACAAAAGAATTCATACTAAAATAGTACAAAAAAATAAATGTAGAACTTCCAATAATGAAATGAGCGACAAAACCTAATCTGGGCCAGGAATTTTTACTTTTTGTCTGAAGTTACATTTTTGTCATGGTTAGCAGGGCAAACCATGTGGAATTATTGAAGGATTTTAGATGCTAAAAATGACAGCCTCAACATGGCATTTAATCTGTTATTAGACTCAGTTGGTTTCTCTCAAAATGTAAAAGAACCCACCCACCACTTTAATCACACTCTAGATCTTGTTTTAACATATGGCATAGAAACTGAACATTTAACAGTGTTTCCTGAAAACCCTCTCCTGTCTGATCATTTCCTGATAACATTTACATTTACAATAATTGATTACACAGCAGTGGAGAGTAGACTTTATCACAGTAGATGTCTTTCTGAAAGTGCTGCAACTAAATGTAAGAATATAATCCACCCACTGTTATCAGTTCTCTGACAACTCTGCAATAGTCGGCCTCATCACCTATGGGGATGACAAAGTAAATAAAACCAAGGAGCTGGTGGTAGACTTCAAACTTCTTCCACTGCAACCACTGAACATCCAAGGTATGGACATTGAGGCTGTAGACAGCTACAGGTAGCTTGGTGTTCATCTGAACAACAAACTGAACTAGACTCATAATTCTGAAGCCCTCTACAGGAAGGGGCAGAGCAGGCTGTACCTGCTGCAGAGACTCAGGTCGTTTGGAGTGAAGGGTCCACTCCTGAAGACCTTCTATGACTCTGTGGTGGCCTCAGCCATCTTTTATGGTGTGGTCTGCTGGGGCGGCAACATCTCTGCCGGGGTAAGGAAGAGACTGAATAGGCTGATCCGCAGGGCCAGCTCTGTTCTGCCCTCTGGACCCAGTGGAGGTGGTGAGTGACAGGAGAATGGTGGCTAAGCTGTCGTCCCTGTTGGACAACATCTCCCACCCATGCAGGAGACTCTGACAGCACTGAGCAGCTCCTTCAGTGGCTGCAGCACCGACTGTGTGGGACGGAGAGATTTCACAGGTCTTTCCTCCCCACTGCTGTCAGACTCCACAACAAAGACTTTTGCAGCTGATCAAACACATCCACACATGTGCAATAACACTAAGTGCAATACTCTTCTTTGGCATCGTTGTATTTTTACTCAGTTGTATATAGCATTTGTATTCTATTTTTATCCTATTGTATATAGTATTTTATTTTATTCTATTCTTTACGGTTGTGTACAGTATCTTATTCTTATTGTATTCCAGCGTTCTCTAATTTTTGCTATATGTCTTTGCACTGTCCACTTCCTGCTGTGACAAAGCAAATTTCCCACGTGTGGGACTAATAAAGGTTATCTTATCTTATTGATATCCATTTAGACTCTTTTTCTCAAATTGATCTTTCTGAGTTAACTTCAATAATTACTTCCTCCAAACCCTCAACTTGTCTTTTAGACCCCATTCCTACAAAACTGCTCAAAGAAGTCCTGCCATTAATTAATGCTTCAATCTTAAATATGATCAACTATCTCTAATAATCAGCTATGTACCACAGGCCTTCAAGCTGGCTGCAGTTAAACCTTTACTCAAAAAGCATCTCTAGACCCAGCAGTCTTAGCTAATTATAGGCCAATCTCCAACCTTCCTTTATATCAAACATCCTTGAAAGAGTAGTTGTCCAACAGCTAACAGATCATCTGCAGAGGAATGGTTTATTTGAAGAGTTTCAGTTAGTTGCCCCTCCCTGACCCTGGTTCTGCCGGAGGTTTCTTCCTGTTGAAAGGGAGTTTTTCCTTCCCACTGTTGCCAAAGTGCTGCTCATAGGGGGTCATATGATTGTTGGGGTACAATATAAAGTGCCTTGAGACGACTGTTGTTGTGATTTGGCGCTATATAATTAAAATGGAATTGAATTGAACACAGATGAACCAGCAACACACACCAGACAACACAGGGCTTATATACACAAAGAGACAAAGAGACACTGACCTTCAAAATAAAACAGGAACTCACACATTCAAAGAAACACAGACTTACACGGAGGGAACACACAGGCAGGGATGACTAACACTAAACTGAGGAAGAACTGAACCAAAACCAACGAGCTAGAAACCTCGACCAGAATATATTACAGTAATAGTTCATACTGTCACGGTTAGCAGGGCAAACCATGTGGAATTATTAAAGGACCCAAGATGCAGGCACTACTGATGTGAGGGAGCTTTATTTATGGAGAGGGAACATACAAAAAAGGTGAGGGTGGCAAAAACAGAACTGAGAAAGAACCGAACCAAAACCAACGAGCTAGAAACCTCGACCAGAATATATTACAATAATAGAAAACACAAAACGATGGGTCAAATGACCCAGGACCATGACAATTTTTTATCGTATTGCTATAGAAGAAATAAAGAAACATATGAGTTGACAGAACTATCAGAATCCTCACGTAATCGTCTAAACTAAAGACTCCAGCCAGCGTACATATGATGGTTTTTAGATTTGCTTGATACTCATTTACAAACATATTTGTTTAAGTTCATTGTGTCCCAGAAAGAGAAAAACAAATATTTTCTGAATATCTACAAAATATTTTGGAATACAAATTTATTGATGATCATTTGTTGCTATGGAGACCTTTAAGAACACCAAACAGTTTACACGAGCGCTACAGTTTATAATTGTGAACTGCAGTGACGGCTGCAGGTGCCTGTGGCGTCCCTGTTTTGTATTGTGCAGTCAGTTAACTCCACAAAGAGCACGAAACCTCAGAGCTGGATCGGCAGCAGGTCAGCTGAACACAGCCTGGCCGCAAAACAAACCAAACTACTGGAGCTCACAAAGTCTTTTTCTTTTTTCTTCACTGCTTTCCCACTGCACTTTTACACAGGACAAGGTTTAGAAGTTCGTCCTTTTAATAGTCCACTTTAACCCCTTGAACTAGTTATATTTTTGTTATTTATTATGTTTTGGAGTAATTCAACTTATCAGAAAATGTATTTTTTATTTAGATATTTTTTCCTCACAGTCTGATGACAACACCTGCAAACATATATGCATAGACGCTAAGGTTTGTCGGGACAGTGAGTAATTGTCCCATTTGATGTGGAACCACACAGATTTTTTCTCACTTATTGCCATATCCCATAAAGACACACAATATCCCAGATCACCATCGCCTATAGCTTAAACTTGTGAATAACTAAGAAATCACAAGCAATATGGATTTTAGGCACATAGAACAGAAATTCTCTGAAAACCTAATGGTTATATATGTATGTATTTTAAATCTAAAATATATGTATATGCTATAAATAAATATGCATGTCTAATACACAGATACACAGAAGGCTATGACTCAGTATATTTCATTAGACTAAATAAAAGCTTCCATAAATGTTTATTGTATTTACTTTTATCTGGGAAATATAATGGTGATAAAACATGAAGCACGACAGATTGAGTACATGCCAAACCTGTTGTGTGCAATTCTCAGTTCAATAAGGAAATGGTCAATGGCATTTGGACTGCTCTTATTTTTCTACTCTGAGCACTCAAAGCACTTTACACAACTTGGCTCAGTCACTCAATCACACCAGCACTTTGTCGAACTAAGTGCTTTCCACCTGACATTCACACACATTCACACTCAGAGAGATGGACGCATCGAAAAGCAATTTAGGGTTAGTGTCTTGCCCGAGGATATTTGGCTTTGCAGACTGTAAGGATGGAACCACCAACCTTCTAAATAGCAGATGACCTACTCTACCACCTGAGAGATTATTAGAAAGACATGAACACGATTTATTGATGTACAGAATTTAGATAGAGGTGTTTGGCAGTTAGACTTCGATGGCCGTCTTGGTGGAACGGAACCCCAGGGATAGGCCACAGGCATTAGGGGAGGACCCCGAGAATCTAGACGCTGGTGGTGGAGGTGAAGATGGAGGCTTGAATGGAGGTGATGGGGAGAAGGTGGTTTCACAAAGGTACCTGCAAAGGAGAATGACAGATTGACAGTGAGATTAAAAGTACGAGGCATGGAGGCTGCTCGGCCTGGGGAAGGCCGGCAGAAAGATGATAGGACTGGACCAGTGATGTCACAAACAGCTTGACAGCGTGGGAAAGTGGAAGTGATGCGAAGCTTAGATTTAGCTGGGAGCACCTGGGAGCAGACAAATGTGAGGCCATAGATCTTCCTTACTGAACTTGCACATAAGCTTCATTTTCAATTTATGGCATACAGCCTTTTCAAAATAAAACTACCCTGTCACTGCTGAATGAGCACTCACAACTCGCTAACAAACTGGATGAATCAGTATTAGTTTATTAGCGTCCTATTTGCTAAGACAATAAAGAGTTCCTGGTCTGTCTGACAAAGGGCAGCATTTTGGATCCAAACCATATAAAACTGCTGTTTTTCTTTCTAGCAGCAGCTTTATGGAAGGGACAGAATTTCACAGTTTTTGGTGATGAAAGCTTATAATGCTCAAAACTTTTTTCTTGTTCTTGTCCTGCGAATGAACTGAAAAATATATCATGAAACTTGAGTTTGGACTTGACCCCGTGTATTTCACGTTTAGCACTTTTGCAAAAATGAATAAGGGGAACTCATGGGGTGCTAATTTCCAGCTTGCATGTGGTAGATCTGGTAACAGTGGGATCCACATGAACCTTTTCCTGTTTGTGACAAAACAACACTGAATATATGATTCATCATATTTTGCAGACAAGGGCTTCAAATGCAGGTAATAAAGTCATAAGTTAAAAATAGATTCTGACACAGGATCCATTTATTATCAGGCTAGATGTGGTTTAAGCTAGATATTAGGCTCATGTGGTTATTTTTAATCTTAGCAAAATAAATTTGTACAAATATTTTTTATTGTAATTATTTATTAATTTTTATTGCATGATTTGTATAGAAGACAAATACCACTAAGGTCTTACCTTATGTATATAAGGACTTATTGGTGCTTTTAATAAAAGGGTGGGGATTCAAATGCGTCAGTTCTCCACTATTTAGTGAGTGAGTCAACATTCCTCTTTTTATTAAAGAAGTATTCAAAGGAATGTTGAGCAACCAGTTTCTGCAGGCTTAATAGAATAATAGGAGGCTGAACCAAAGGAACTTTAATAAAACCGTGCATTATCCAGTCGGGTTTTTCCTGTACAGACTTTAGACTGTGCCAGGACCAACCCTGCATTCACTGCGTAAGCCAGGTATTATACCACCCATGAAATTCTGCAGCAATATTTCAAGGTTCTCTTCGTCACAGATTAGTCAGTAGAAGGGGGGGGGGGGGGGGGGGGGGTTACTGCAGCCGCTTTGCTGTGAGCAGAGTCGGGCAGAGTGTGAACCAGTAATACATGACTAGTAGTGACATTAAATCAAAGTTATCCTTGAACTGCAATATCATATGATCTTATTAAGGACTCATAAATAACAACCTCTGACAAATTTTCTCTTTATGTTTCATGTGACTGAAAAAAACAACAACCAATAAATAATTTTGGCCAATATATCATCAAATGTGAGTATCGGTCTTTCATACTCTACAAACAATACTCCCACACGTTCTTTCATTGTTTGCACTGAAGCAAAATCTTACTGAACTAACAGGTCGAGCATGAAAAAAACAAATTCAATCATACAATAATAAAAATTAATATATACGAATAGCTCTGTTTTTAAATACATTACAAAAAATGAAATATGCACTGAAGTGACCCTCCTGTCATACTGACTTTGTTATTTTCTCTGTAGAAGATGTGCAGATATTAAGGTTGTGCAACTACTGCAGTGTGTGGACTGTTGCTTTTAAAGATTAAAGATTAATTCTGGACATCACTGTTATTAAAGGTGGGTTGATTGCCCTCTCTGCCACTCCACACCGGTCGTTGCTGCTCCCCTCAGGATGTGGGCGCTTGCTGGTTGTGGGCCACCTGGCTGGGTGTTTTGGCAATGTTGCTGGGGTTGTTCATACACACTCTCATGCTCTCGCTCTCTTTCTGTTCCATTTCTTTTCCTATTCCTCCAGCTTCTTCTCCTCTTTTGCCAAGCTGGCCTTCACCAGCCCGCTCCGGCATGCTAGCCACTCTGATAAAAATGTGAGTAATAAAATTAAATCAAAAGTGTGTTTGGAACAACAAAGCATTCAGACCATGCTGCCCCACATGAGAGGTTATTTAAAAATCAATCAATAAATCAACTGATGCCCACAGAGTCCAGCAGCTGACAACACAAAGCATGTGAAAAATACTTCAAAGGACTGGAGATGCAAATGAGCTTCCGCCCAACTCTGGTACTGTGTATCAAATGGCAGCATTAATGCGAGCGTTGTACATGGCCCCTTTTCAAATAAAGAAATAAATACAAGCTATACTACTAAAGTATCACGTTTATTATTAAAATACATGATAACTGGGTAAACTTATCTGGCTGATATCATTTCAACATTAAACAAATATTGTTGGGTTTTCCTTTAGAACAGGGGTGGGGAGCTCCAGGCCTCGGGGCCCGGTGTCCTGCAGGTTTTAGATGTCCTTGATCCAACACAGCTGATTTAAACAGATAAATGACCTCCTCAACATGTCTTGAAGTTCTCCAGAGGCCTGGTAACGAACTAATCATGTGATTCAGGCGTGTTGACCCAAGGTGAGATCTAAAACCTGCAGGACACCGTCCCTCGAGGCCTGGAGTTCCCCACCCCTGCTTTTGAAGCCCACTGTCACAGTCCTCAGTCTGTGACCTGCTTTTTGTCTTTGGACTTTTGATTTTTGCTTATTTAATATTGTGAGGTAAAGATTCTGTTCCTTGTGTTGGTTGTTTCATATTTGTTGTCTTAGGTCATGCATCCATGTACAGTCATGTCTCTCTGGTTGTCTATATTTTCAGTGTGTCCCTCGCTCTCTCTGTTTACTTGTGCAGCTGTGTTTCCCGGGTGTTCTGTCTCTGCTCCGATTCCCTTGTGTGGATATATGTGTCCTTGTGTTCCTTGCCACGATCTCCCTCATCCTCCATCTGGTTAGTGTATCTCACTTTAGGTGTCTTATGTCTTCTTTGGTTTATGTACTTGGGAATTCAGCAAGAAAGCTGCATTGAAGGTTAGTTCTGCCTGTGAGTCCTGCATCTTTGGATCCATTTCTGCCTGCCTCACACAGCAATATATGACACTCAGCAGTGTTTTGTAAAAATAAACCATGAACATAATAATTGCCTTGACCTAGAATTCAGTGAAAAAGAACTGGTTGAGTGTGTGAAAGTTTTATTTGTCATGCAGTTAGAACAACTATTTTTGTGTTTATAGGTGTGCCCAAAGAAATACACCCTAATACACTTTGATATGACAGTGAAGCCAGTGTTCTTTGTGTTCAAGCTCCAGAAGTTTCAGTAACATAACAACGGCAGCAACAAATAGAATGAGAGTAGGAACAGAATGCAATACGAGGCAAGTTATTTAAAGTCTATGATCTCCTTAAAATAGTATCTCCACATTGTAACAATGTAAAACCTAAAGTTTGGAACACAGACAGACAAAAATGGAAAAAGTGGAGAACGAGAAGGAGAAAAGGAGAAACTCGTGACAGCTCAGTGGACAGCCTTCTTTTCAGCATTGGGGGATTTTGACAAACTGTCCTTTGTGCACCAGGCGTGCATAAATGACTCCTGTTGAGGAAATGTTTTCTTTTTCAGTTACGCTGAAGGGAGTAATGTTTCAGAGACACCACATCGCTGTTTGCATTAAAGGGTGCAGCCGCTTCTGGCGTCACATGAGTGACGGCTTAGGAGCGAAAACATAGATAGACATAAATAGACATAAAGACATAAATAGACGCTGTTGTTGCGCAAATCGGATGATGTATGCCCAACATAACACACCTTTGCTCAAGGAAATATTCTCAAGTGTTTGCTGGTGATTGTCTCAAGTGTTTGCTGGTGATTGTCTCAAGTGTTTGCTGGTGATTGTCTCAACTCACGTTGCTTTGTTGCATCAGCAAGCTTGTAGTTTTTTAATCTGTATTAAATCATAAATATGAAGCAAACAGAATGAAGCTAACCCTATAGCAGAAAGAGATACAGTACTGTGCAAAAGTCTTGAGCCACCCCTGATTTCTTTATATTTTGCTCCCAAGCAGCCAGACTTTAGTCTTTAGTTAGTCCTGAGCAGCAGTGCTGCTGCTTTCTGAAGATCTTTCAAAGTTCTTCTTTGTGCATTGGTGGGTTTTTTTCAGTTTCTAGCCTTTTACCTGACAATTGTGTGTGTGTGTGTGTGTGAGAGAGAGAGAGTGTGTGTGTGTGTTTGTGTGTGCGTAGTGCGTGTGTTAAGCCACTTAAACTGACTTGCGAAGCATTCAAGCACAAAGGTTCCCAACGTTAGTGTTGTGTCTGTAGGACCCATTTTAAGTGATATCTTTTCTTTTCTTTAGCACAGTATTGTATAACAGCACTACTTAAGTTTACTGCAAACTTTAGCAAATTTTGTAAAGTAAATAAACTCACAAAACTTTTTTTTTTACATTTGTACAACTCATCCGTAATACTGGCCAGTATAACGCTGACAGTTTTCCTACTGATTTGACATTTTCTGACCCACATCACCACCTTCCTCTCACATAGGCAGCCTGTATCCCATGTTAATGAAGTAGGCTACATACTGTTAGAGCCTTGTTGTCACTACAGCTATATGATTTTTTTAAACAATAATAGTTCAATCAGTTTTGAACTGAAATTGTATTCGTATACCAGTCCAAGATGCGGAAAACTGTGAAGTAACCAGTCAACCAACCAAGTAGAAGTACTTGACGATAGTGAGAAAGAAGAGCTCTTTTACCTACAGACCGAGGCTCAGGGAGAGGCAGCAATCCGTCATGTCATTTAGTGGCTGAGGGGAAACCGATGAACCATGAAACACAGAACAAACAGGACAAAACATACACCACCGGAGAGGGTGGACAAAAGAAAATGGTATGCAATTAAATGAATGAGGAGTGAAAAGAAGGGGTGGAGGAGAAGTCATAGGAAACTTGAACCTATAGCAGCCTAATAAGTCATGGTTAAGCATCATTTGAGCTTGTAATTCTAATCATAAAATAAAAACTAAAGTCTAATCTGAAAAGTAGAGAGGCTGTTTGTGTCCTGAACCCAGGCTGGGAACCGATTCCACAGGAGAGGGGCCTGACAACTGAACGCTCTGCCTCCCATTTAGCTTTGGAACAGGCAACGTGCTGGACTGAGAAAGAAGCTGCTTTGATCACAAGTACATTACAGTTTTTCTCAATCAATTTGGTTCAGCTCTCACAGCAGAAAAGTCCTTCTCACCAATCTTCATTCAGTTCTCAAAACAGTCAGAGTCAAACAGTCTGTCACATTTGTCAAAATGAAAAGTCAATCACTTCACCACCCTTTGAAGTCTGAGTCATCTAAACATTTAGATTTTGACTCAAAACCCAACTGACTCTGGAAAGAATTCAGCTAAAATGTGGCACTAGAAGGAAGCAGGAACTCAAACAACCAGTCATTACAAACAAGCTTTGTAAAAGAGCATCCCTGAAAGCATGACACACCTGACCCTGACGATGGTCTACAGCAACAGAAGACCGCACTGAGGAACAGGAAGAGGAATCTAAGGCTACATGTAATACCGACTCACCAACATTAAACAACAGAAGACTGAAAAACACTCTGATAGACTCCACAAACACCAGATCTCAGTCCAGTAGAGCATCCTTGGGATGTGCTTGAAAAGGAAATTTGGAGAGCAGCTAAAGTAATTTGACTGAAAACATTAGTGCAATGCTAGTGTCATGATTCACATGACGTATACACACGACACGGACTTGACATGGAGACATGACTGACTGAATATGAACCATGGAACACAGAGAGGACGCAGTGACTGAAACGAGAAGCTAAAAAACAACAAATTTAACATGACCAGAAAACCATCAAGAGAGCTCAAAACTGTGAACAACAGTAATCAGACACAAAACACTGGGTTGCAGAGTCAGTGCAGTGACAGCTGGACAGTAGTCAGGAAAGTGAGCGATTTTGAACTGTACCTGACAAAAGTGCAAACTGTTTGGATGAGTTGTGAGATTCAAGTGAGGAGTGCATCGACAGGCTAACATTTTCATAGTGAAGTCTGTGTAGAAACAATATCAATGTAATGTGCAATAGCAACAGCAATGTGTGTAAACCCAATGACAATGTCTAATGTGGGCGAGGAAATACTCTACTGATTTGTAGGGGTGGGGGGAAAATGGATACTGTGTAGCATGGTGATATTTTGTTTGCTAATAATGTATCAATACAGGGACAGCAGAAATTGATATTTTGTTACAAAAATGTTTTTGTGCTCTGACTTCAGAGCATGTTGATCCTTTTTCTGAGCAAGAATCCTGACATTCCTTCACTGTCCAAATGTGACAGTTTACTTATTTTAATTTAAGACATGTTTTATTTTAATTAAGTTTAAAACTTTTTTATTTAATGTAAAATTATATTTTGTTTTAATTTACTTTCAAACTCTTCAGTTGCTGAAGGGGCTGCATAGTTTTCATAAACTGCATAGTTCAGAATAGCTATAATTGTACCAGATGGTTGATTCAGTTAAGTTGGACTAGACTGTAATACAAACCGTTCAGTTTGTCAACAATCAAACTGAAATGAGAGAAAGACTGAGTGTGAGACTTTGATATTAGATAAAATGAATATTAATAAAGTTTACCTTTATGTACAGAATCTGAATATCGCAAAATATTTTAAAAAATTGCAATAATATCGTATCGTGCGTTAAGTATTGTGATAATATCGTATCGTGGGATGTATGGTGATTCCCACCTCTACTGATTTGAGAACTGCATCATGGCAGTGGATTACAATTGCATTTCTGCTGAGAGAACTGAGCCAGACGATCAAGAAAACTGTAATCCACAATAGCTATCAAGATGCCCAACATGTGCAGCTCAGGAAACTTCTCTTTTCTTTTTGTTCTTTTTTCTCTCTTTTTTTCCTGCTAGGGAATAAAATGCTGTTCTGTCAGATCAGAGGGATCAGAATTGATAAGTGTCTAATGATTCAGATTCCATGATCAGTATCACTTATCAATTCAATTTCTTGTTAATTCTCAATAGGTCCGTTTTGGGAGCCACCACCATTGCTAAGCAGCATATCAAAGTCTGGGTGCAGTTTCCCGCCACCTCTCTGGGAACATCTCAGGCCCTCCAAGGTATGGAGGCCTATCTCCCCCCACCAGTCCCCCTGCCAGTGGCAGACACTCTCAGACATCGGTGCGTTAGTGGTTCTTTGTGTCCGGGGATGGGCGTCCAGGTACGCACCGGCTCACTCCTGGTGGCTGCTTGTCGGGGCCTGGAGCCTGGGGCTCGCTCGGGCCCCTTCGGGGGTGGGGAGCCCTCGGCCTCTCGGGCTGGGGCTCGGTCACTCTGGCACAGCTGGCTGCCGGCGGAGCTCACGGGCACGTCACTGCAATGTCACATGAAGATTCATCCGGCAGATTTAGTGTTGACTGACAATTGACAGTGATAGCGGACATCATCATCACTATTACAACAATCCTCTCCACACAGACAAGCATAAACACACTCGACTATCACTAAATCAAATTTAACATGCATACACAAACACGATTTAGAGAGAACATCTGCACATGCCCAGTACGGATCGGGTAGACCCGATTTGTACAGTCCAACTTTGCACATGCCCAGTACAGATCAGGGAGTCCTGATCTGTAACTATCTTTTTTTTCGCTTTTGTCTAAATTACATTGAAATGTTTCATAATTGCAAACATTTTAAGAGATACTTATTATTGTTAACATCTGAACAGATACTCTGACCTGTAACTATCGTAAAATGCTTCGAGTGGAAGAAGACGTCTTTCGCAAATGCGTGGCACGGATCGGGTTTCCAGTATGGATCGGGTAGTGACAGTCACATTGGCTGGATTTTGTGTGCTGTGCCTTTAAGAGTCTCTGCAGGTCCTTCCTGATTGGAGAGCTGGCAGCTGCTGATTGGTTCCATGATCAAGTGCCTGTTTTAAAAACGATCTCCAGCAGTTGTCTCCCAGCAGCAACCCATCCTGGGCCTCCAAACTAATTGTAACAAACCTTTCTGTGAGATTTCTGAGAATTGCTAAGTTTTTTACATAGTGTGTAGATACGTTTCATTTGTAAATAGGCACTGAAGCAGAAGGGCTGAACGGCCTTATTATTTTCTGTACTTTTTTCTCTTGTTTATTTAATTAGGGAGTTAAAGGTAGCGCTTGTCTTTTCTTTGGTTTTTGTTTCACCCAGGGTTTAGATAGCACCTCCCTTTTTGTTTTGTTTGTTATTTTGGCCTTTGTTCAACCCAGAGTTAAAGCTTTCAGTTTAGTAACAATAAAACTGTCTTAATTGTAAATTGGTGTCTGGGTATGGTTTTGGGACCAGGGCGGGGTCACCTTCCCTTTAAACCCTTGTGCTGTACCCCTAGACCGGGACATAACAGTAACGTCCAGTCTAGTAAGTGAATTAATGAAATCCATTCTGCGTGCTTCCAGCTTTGTATTACACCTTTGCTTCTTCTACATGACAAGAAGGAGGGTGTAATAGTGATTGTTGTATACAGGGTGAAATATTTTTCCACTGAGGGGCAGTATTGGTTCACTGCTGAAACACTAAGTCTGGGTCATTTAATTGAATAATTAAATTTCGTGACTTATTCACTTGCACAACTAAATAAATGCTACAGAATAGTCAGTTCAGTTTGCTTCACCATCATCTTCTTCTTTACGCTGCTCACCACAGCAGATCATGTGCCTCTATTTCACCCTATCACAGCATCCTCCTCTTCATAGTACCTATCCAAGTATATTCCAGTGAAATACCAAATTCCAAACGTTAACTCTTAAACATCGAGATAAATGTATATGAATGTTTGTGTAAACCGTTGGTTTTGTGTGAATGTTTAAAGCAGTAAGTGAAAGTTAGAGCAATGTGTTTCTTTTCTCAAAGAACATATACAACATTTAAAAGAAGACAAAGTAAAATAATTGCAAAATATCTCATAGAAGACATTGTGGAATGATTCACTTGAACAAACACAGAGATAATACTATAGAAATACAGAAAGGATCAGTATTAATAAATGAGACTAAATACTCATCAATTGTATGCTATTCAAGGTAGAATTTTATATGTGTGTGTGTGTGTGTGTGTGTGTGTGGGTGCGTGTGTGTGTGTGTTAGTTGCGTGGGTGTGTAGAGGGTGTGTGCAACTCTAAGTGGGCAGAATGCAAACAAAGATTTCTCTTAGGTTACACACATACACGCACACACACACACACACACACACATACACACATGCAAACACATTTTTTCCGTATCAAGAAAAGCTGCGTTATGACCCAGCTGAGTGTTACTCAGCTCTGTGGATGTTCATGGAGTGTTAATTTATCTAAAGTGTGCAACACTGATGTTAGTGTGTCATTAGTGTCATTTCTGGGTCCAAACAAACCAACATGCTGGTGGATAAAAGGTTAACACAGCAGTTTGTCAATATGGAGTTCAAACAAAGTACTTTAAACTTTAAAATGACTTCAATCGTATTTAACATTTGAAATATGATGGAAACAGAAAGGCACCAACACAGCAGGTTTAAATCCCGTTTTATGGCAGCCATTAATCAAATGTGAGGCTGTTGTTTTCTTTAAGAAGATAATAAACACTGAATCTTTGGATAAGTCATCTTGAATGTAATGTTTCTCTCACACCTTTTATTGGAATTGGAATTTGGAAAATAATCTTAATGTGAGACCAAAAAGACATGAAAAATATGACCCAGAGCCACCATTCTTTGACCATACTAATTATCATTACAGGTTATACTGCACACAGCTGTATCATATTACCCTGCAGGCTGGTTTGGCATCACATTTCTTTTCTGCTACCTAAACCTGCTGAGCAGTACTGAGTTGGAGAAGCGACAGCATACCAACGAGGCTCCGCTGACAGACAAGACTCAGTACCAAAGGTTTGTTTGTGGTTTCTTCATGACAAACAAGAGGAACTAAGCACGCTCCTGTGGTTACACCAGAACGCTTCATAAAGACACTCATAAATATTTTGTTTTCATTTGTTATTAATATTGAGTTTGTCAGTAAACACAAAAGCCAAACCAAAGCCAAAAATATTGGTAAGCGGTCACATCCTCATCCTGGGCCATCTGACCTCAGGAAATCACATGATAAGGTGGGGCCAGGTTTCACAATGAGCTCACCCGAAACTCTGGCTGATTGGGACCCACACCCGCTTTCACACCTTGGCTCAGGCGATTAGAGGATCATCAGGGGTCCTTTTGTCCCTCTGTGGGGGGGAAACTCCCACTAGGTTTATATCTGGGACTCTCCACCATTTGACCTTAGAACTGAAGAAGCTTCTCGGATGAAGGTGAAACGTCTTCAAGCAACTTAAAGAAGTCCAGACGCTTTTCTTTGCAAGCTCCTTAGACTACGATGACCTGGATGACTGAGAACCTTCACAGACTTTCAGCTATCGTGTTTACAGACAGAATAACATGCAAATCTTAACAAATACAGGACCTCCACAGTGAAGCTAATTAGACAAATAATATTCTGTCTCCACAAATACATGGAAAATAAAAAGCTTGAATAAATTCCATTCTGTAGAAACTGAATCAACATGACATCTGACTAATTAGCTAGGTCAGATGACAGTTAAGTTTTCCCATCATGCCCTTAGGTACTGTGGCCACAGAGACACCTGGCTGTGTTTGAACGTCAAAGAGAGTCGTGGTTAACTCTGACAGATATCATTTGTTGTGGCATGTATGGGGTTAGGCCGTCTTGAATAAGTTACATTCTGATGTTATGTTGTAAAAGTGCCTTTTGAATGTGGTCAGAGTTTATAGAATTGCGTTCCTCATTTCGTGGTTAACTAAGCACAACGTGACAATGTAACAGGAAACAGTATTTCAAAATAAAAAATAAAAGTAATTTGAAATAAATCAAATATCTGTAGATTCCCTAATTAACAACATCAAAAAATAACAACCATTAAAACTTTACAAAATTGCACACTTTTGCTTCTTTATGCATTGATAACTGGTTGTGAAAATTCATCACAAAAGCCTAATTTAAAATGAAACAAAGTGCCACACACTTTTGAAGGTTTGTGTGAGATCAGTGAGCTGTCTGGAGCACAGAATGTGAAGACCAGCACAACAATGATACAGAACGATGCACTGCACATCTGTTTACTCAAAAAAGCTTCATTTTTATATATTTGACCAAATTGTGGTAGCACAGTCCTTCTTTATGAAACCATCCTATCTGATGGCTTCATAATGAAATCAACCCAGGCTGGTTCCATTGTAAATGTTTGCAATAAAACTTAAGCAGCAAAAGATAAGTTTTTCTTTTCTCTAAGTGTATCCAAGTAATCTTTCATCAGTGCAGATGAAGGAAATTCAAGGTTCAATAAAACTGGGTCATTTAAAATTCAGCAGCTGCAACTTCTTTAAATATTTTGGTAGATTTACAGGAAATGAAGAGTAAAAGGATCAAGTAAAAGCAAATTTTACATCCCCATCATGCCGGTCTTCAGACTCTTCCATACAAAATGTGTTGATCAAAATGTCTTTGAGGTAAACTTTTTCTAATCTCTTAGAAAAATATTCTATTTTTCTGTTTTCAGCCCTTCTTTGAATCCAGTTTCAATTCAAATCAGATTTTTATACAAGCTATTTATAAAGCACATTTAAAACAACAAAGAGTTGACCAAAGTGCTGTACAACGTAATAGTTAAACAATGACATTAACATCATCAAACAGATAAGATCATTCAAATTAAAAAATTGGCAACTCTATGCAGTATAGAAAGCCAAAGAGAAAAAACATGTTGGGGGTGAGAGAAGGAAGACAGGATAAAAGACATGCTGTGGAAGAGAGCCAGAGATTAATAGTAACTAATGCTTAAATGGACAGTGGTACAAAAGCACATAAATGATGTAAGCTAAATGCTTGAAGTCTTTAAAAGAGTCCAGCTGTGCTAAATACCCTCATGCAGCCTCATTCAACACATCACAGGCTGAAATGTCTGATTTCATTTTCCATCTATTTCCATCTATTCCATCTATCATTTTCCAACAGTCGGAGACGCCTTTAATAAATAAAACTTCCTGAATGAAGCCACTGCACCTGCATTTGGACAAACCACCCTGGGTTGTGCACCTCATCTGGACCCCTCCCTGTCAAGCTATGCCATACACCTCTAGTTGGGTGGGGACAATGGGACAAACCCAGACTGTGCCAGAGGCCCTCTAACCTCGAACATACCTGCTCGTGTTGTGGAAATTTAAACAACAAAATCAACAGACAATGATGAGCAGTAGGCTAACACATTTTAATAAACACAAGCATGCTTGAGAGAGAGCCGCCATCATGGGACTGATAGCAGGGTCTCTACTGATGAACTGCATAGCTCTGGTTTAAATACAGGTCCCCAGAGAGACAGAGTTTTACAGCCTTTATCTCCTCTTACTGTGTTATCTAAAGGTTGCCTGCCTCTGCCCCTGCCTCTTCCTGAGACATGTAAAAACTGGGTGGATCCAGCTGTCTCCACAACACACAACTGTGTGCATGCAAAAAGTTGAAACTTAATGGTATCCCACATGTGTACAATTAAGTGACAGAAAACTGATATTACTAAAACATGTGACTAATACATCAAATGAAAGAAATTCCATTACACCCAGTTCCCTGAAGCCACTCCAACACCTCCCTAACTTTCTAACTCCATTCAGAGAACATTAATACAACTGGACAATTATGATTCCATTACTTATAAGCTGTCCACCACAGTGAAAGAAAGTGTGATTTTTATAAGCCAGCGACATGTGATAACATCAGCATCCAGATAAATATGTGCAGGTGGAGTAATGGTAGATATCGTCCTGGTTAAAGGTGTGTGCAGAAACGGCTTGAATGCAAGTGTCTCTCTGCTTTTGTCCTCCTGAAACAGCCAACAACACCAACTGTTGCAGTGCTGTTTCACACATGCTCTGTGACAATTTTCAGAAGTGACCTGCTACATTTTACCGCTGTGACTGTGAACAGGTTCAGTCCTCTAATTAGAAATCTCGTACCTGCAGTAAGATCCGTATTGGTCTTCTTTGAGGTCTCGTTTATTTGAGGGGAAAAGTTGTGTCAGTTACCTGTTGCATTAAAGTGTGATGACAACAGGTCCTGACCAAATGTCCATATGTGGCGCGGTGGGAGTGAGACGCCTTCCACTGAGCCCTTATTCTCAGTGTGTAATGTAATGTGTGAAACACTGTTTTGGGCTGAGGGACAGTGCTGTAACTCTTGTGCAAACACAAAGAATGAAAGAGACAAAATCAACACAAAGTTTCTGCTTACATCACATTCTTCTGCACCTCTGTGGTTGTAAAAGCAGCTGTATGTGAGTGTCAACTGTTAGTTGTGTTAGATTACCATTGTCAAGTTTAATAATCAAACTGGATATTTAAGTTGATTGTTTACATTACAAGGAGATATCAGACCCCATAAAACCACAGTCATATAGTCTGGATTATCAGTATCACTCAGACTTTTGCTTTAAAATATCATAATTTTTATGCGTATATACTCTCTCTGTGTGTGTTTATATACAACTGCAGGAGGTCACTCAATATTCTCCCACAGTTTGTGTTTACTTGTTTTGTCTTCCAAATACTGCACGGTCTTTAATTTACAAAATGTGATGAGAGAACTATTGTGAGTTGCAGCAAAATAAAAAAGTTGAATAAGTCAGTATTAACACTGACTATTGTAGAGAAATTATTATTATGAGAAATTATTCTCATCCTTAAAAAGTCAGGGGACATTTATTAATTAAAGCAAAAAGACTTTATTTATGATATTTTTGAAAAGTGCCCTGATAAGATCAGTGTTGAGATAGCAGACATTACAATATTTTTATCAGTGATCAAATCACACGTTTGGATGATACATACACAAACATCATCTCGATAAAATTTACATACTTAATAATTTTACATTTCCACATGTATTTTGGTTTGTGACTTCATTTAAAGGATGTGAACTTAAGAGAAAAATATTAAAAATATGATCTAAGAACATGTGGTATTAGAGCCAGAACTAGGGACAGAAAGATGAAGTTGTTAAAAAAAGCAGAGGAGGTGGTTTTTGTTGGGGCAGTTGTGGTTGATGCTGTAGTTGTTGTTGGAGCAGCAGCGGTTGATGCCGCAGTTGTGGTTGTTGTTGGAGCAGTCGTGGTTGTTGTTGGGGAAGCATTAGTTGTTGGGGTGGCAGTTGTGGTTGTTGTCGGAGCAGCTGTGGTTGTTGTTGGGGCAGCTGTGGTTGTTTTTGGGGTAGCTGCGGTTGATGCCGCAGTTGTGGTTGTTGTTGGGGCAGCTGTGGTTGTTGGTGCATTTGTGGTAGTTGTTGGAGCAGCTGTGTTTATTGTTGGAGCACCTGTGGTTGAGGGTGCAGTTGTTGTTGTTGTTGTTGTTGTCGTTATGGAAGCGGTGGTTGTTGTTGGGGCAGCAGGGGATGATGCCGCAGTTGTGGTTGTTGTTGGGACGGCAGTTGTGGTTGTTGTTGGAGCAGCTGTGGTTCTTGTAGGAGCAGCTGCGGTTGTGGCCGCAGTTGTGGTTGTTGTTGGAGCTTCTGTAGTTGTAGTTGGAGCAGCTGTTGTTGTGGGTGCAGTTGTGGTTGTTGTTGTACGGGAAGCTGTAGTTGTTTTTGGGGCACTTGTGGTTGTTGCGGCGACAGTTGTGGTTGTTGTTGGAGCAGTCGTGGTTGTTGTTGGGGAAGCATTAGTTGTTGGGGCGGCAGTTGTGGTTGTTGTTAGAGCAGTCGCGGTTGTTGTTGGGGAAATATTGGTTGTTGGAGCAGTTGTGGTTGTTGTTGGGGCAGCAGTTGTGGTTGTTGTGGGAGCAGTTGTGGTTGTTGGTGCAGTTGTGGTTGTTGGTGCAGTTGTGGTTGTTGTTGGGGCAGCAGTTGTAGGTGTAGTTGGAGCAGCTGTGGTTGTTGGTGCAGTTGTGGTTGTTGTTAGAGCAGTCGCGGTTGTTGTTGGGGAAATATTGGTTGTTGGAGCAGTTGTGGTTGTTGTTGGGACAGCAGTTGTGGTTGTAGTTGGAGCAGCTGTGGTTGTTGGTGCAGTTGTGGTTCTTGGTGGGGCGGCAGTTGTGGTAGTTGTCGGAGCAGCTGTGGTTGTTGTTGGGGCAGCTGCGGTTGATGCCGCAATTGTGGTTGTTGTTGGGGCGGCAGTTGTTGTTGTTGGAGCAACTGTAGTTGCTGTTGGAACACCTGTGGTTGTTGTTGGAGTAGCTGTGGTTGTTGTTAATGCAACAGTTGTGGTTGTTGTCGGAACAGCTGTGGTTGAGGGAGCAGCTGTAGTACTGTTTGGAGCAGCTGTGGTTGTGGGTGCAGTTGGGGTAGTTGTTGGAGCTACAGTTGTGGTTATTGTCGTAGCAGCTGTGGTTGTTGTTGGGGCAGCTGTGGTTGTTTTTGGGGTAGCTGCGGTTGATGCCACAGTTGTGGTTGTTGTTGGAGCAGCTGTGTTTATTGTTGGAGCACCTGTGGTTGAGGGTGCAGTTGTTGTTGTTGTTGTTGTTGTCGTTATGGAAGCGGTGGTTGTTGTTGGGGCAGCAGGGGATGATGCCGCAGTTGTGGTTGTTGTTGGGACGGCAGTTGTGGTTGTTGTTGGAGCAGCTGTGGTTCTTGTAGGAGCAGCTGCAGTTGTGGCCGCAGTTGTGGTTGTTGTTGTACGGGAAGCTGTAGTTGTTTTTGGGGCACTTGTGGTTGTTGCGGCGACAGTTGTGGTTGTTGTTGGAGCAGTCGTGGTTGTTGTTGAGGAAGCATTAGTTGTTGGGGAGGCAGTTGTGGTTGTTGTTAGAGCAGTCGCGGTTGTTGTTGGGGAAATATTGGTTGTTGGAGCAGTTGTGGTTGTTGTTGGGGCAGCAGTTGTGGTTGTTGTGGGAGCAGTTGTGGTTGTTGGTGCAGTTGTGGTTGTTGTTGGGGCAGCAGTTGTAGGTGTAGTTGGAGCAGCTGTGGTTGTTGGTGCAGTTGTGGTTGTTGTTAGAGCAGTCGCGGTTGTTGTTGGGGAAATATTGGTTGTTGGAGCAGTTGTGGTTGTTGTTGGGGCAGCAGTTGTGGTTGTTGTGGGAGCAGTTGTGGTTGTTGGAGCAGTTGTGGTTGTTGTTGGGGCAGCAGTTGTAGTTGTAGTTGGAGCAGCTGTGGTTGTTGGTGCAGTTGTGGTTCTTGGTGGGGCGGCAGTTGTGGTAGTTGTCGGAGCAGCTGTGGTTGTTGTTGGGGCAGCTGCGGTTGATGCCGCAATTGTGGTTGTTGTTGGGGCGGCAGTTGTTGTTGTTGGAGCAACTGTAGTTGCTGTTGGAACACCTGTGGTTGTTGTTGGAGTAGCTGTGGTTGTTGTTAATGCAACAGTTGTGGTTGTTGTCGGAACAGCTGTGGTTGAGGGAGCAGCTGTAGTACTGTTTGGAGCAGCTGTGGTTGTGGGTGCATTTGGGGTAGTTGTTGGAGCTACAGTTGTGGTTATTGTCGGAGCAGCTGTGGTTGTTGTTGGGGCAGCTGTGGTTGTTTTTGGGGTAGCTGCGGTTGATGCCACAGTTGTGGTTGTTGTTGGGGCCACAGTTGTGGTTGTGGTTGTGGGTGCAGTTGTTGTTGTTGTTGTCGTTATGGAAGCGGTGGTTGTTGTTGGGGCAGCAGGGGATGATGCCGCAGTTGTGGTTGTTGTTGGGACGGCAGTTGTGGTTGTTGTTGGAGCTTCTGTAGTTGTAGTTGGAGCAGCTGTTGTTGTGGGTGCAGTTGTTGTTGTTGTTGTACGGGAAGCTGTAGTTGTTTTTGGGGCACTTGTGGTTGTTGTTGCGGCGACAGTTGTGGTTGTTGTTGGAGCAGCTGTGGTTGTTGTTGGCGCAGCAGTTGTGGTTGTTGTGGTTGTTGTTGGGGCAGCTGTAGTTGTTGTTGGAGCAGCTGTGGTTGTTGTTGGGGCCGCAGTTGTGGTCGTTGGGGCGACAGTTGTGGTTGTTGTCGGATCAGCTGTGGTTGTTGTTGGGGCAGCTGTGGTTGTTGTTGGAGCAGCTTTGGTAGTTGTTGGGGCGACAGTTGTGGTTGTTGTCGGAGCAGCTGTGGTTGTTGTTGGGGCAGCTGCGGTTGATGCCGCAGTTGTGGCTGTTGTTTGGGCGGCTGTAGTTGTTGTTAGAGCAGCTGTGGTTGTTGTTGGGGCACCTGTAGTTGATGCCGTAGTTGTGGTTGTTGTTTGGGCGGCAGTTGTGGTTGTTGCTGGAGCAACTGTAGTTGTTGTTGGAGCAGTTGTGGTTTTTGTTGGAGCAGCTGTTGTTGTTGTAGGAGCAGTCGTGGTTGTTGTTGGGGCAGCTGTGGTTGTGGGTGCAGTTGTGGTTGTTGTTGGTTCAGCTTTTGTTGTTAATGAACCTGTGGTTGTAGTTGGTGCAGCTATAGTTGTAGTTGGTGAAGCTGTGGTTGTAGTTGGTGCAGCTGTATTTGTAGTTGGTGAAGCTGTGGTTGTAGTTGGTGCAGCTGTGGTTGTAGTTTTTGTGGAAGCTGTGGTTGTTGTTGATGTCAATGTGACTGTAGTTTTAGTTGGTGCATCTCTTGTAGTTGTGGTTGGTGATGTTTCAGTTGTAGTTTCTGTAGCTGTGTTTGTTGTTGTAGCGTTTGCACCACCTAAGCCAGTTTGAGATTGATATTGTTTTCACGCTATTTCTTTTTTTTACTCATTAATAGTCTGTAAGGTTTTTTATAATTAACTTACCAACAAACAGAAATAAGATGACAACGACCCTCACCATCATTTTGGGAAAATGTTCCAAACCTTCAAAAGCAGAATCAGCACTTCAATATTTAAATTATCATATATTTCATAATAAAATATAATTTATAAGATCCTAATCATAATTACAACAGCATTCTGAATTTGTTCTCTTATGCTTATCTATAATTTTCTTTATAACATTACAATCTGCTCGTGAAAATTACAAGCTTCTAAAACGCTACAGTGCCATATCTAAAGAGAAACACCTTTTGAAAAAAACAAAACAAGCTAAAGTGCAGCTAATGCTCTAAATGCCTCAGCATGTTTGGACTTTATAAGAACACTTTCGTAGACCTTTTATATTAGCTTTTTTTCACAGAAAATTACTCAACTGGTCAAAGATAATTAATAAATATAAAAAGTAATAAACAACTGAATATATTTATAGAATATATTTAACATCTTGTAACAAATAACTGAATCATTATTGTGAAATTAGGACATATATTCAAGATTTATTTACAAGTTACTTACAAGTTACTTGTGGTTCTAGGTAGTCTTTGCTGATTAAAGTTGTAATGCCCACTGATTCCAACTGTCCAACTTTTTTATGTCACACCAAACAGGTTTGGTTCCATCACACCATCAACAAAGAGGTAAAGTATTTACATACAGTGTATCCGGAAAGTATACACAGTGCTTCACTTGTTCCACAGATGATCATGTTACAGTCTTATGGATTTATTATCACCTCAAAATCCTACAAAATTTAGTAGATGATGGGCATTTAGGATGATTAGGAAAAGCACACACCTGTCCATATAAGGTCCCATAGCAGACTGTCCATGTCAGAGAACTAACCAAGCCATGAAGTCCAAGGAAATGTCTCAGACTCAAAAACAGTTTGGGCTGTAAATGATTATGTAAATATTGTATTTTTATCTTATCATTTGAATAAATTCAAAAGAATTTAAAACAAACTTTTTCACTTTGGTATTTTGTGTGAGACAACTTAAACATTAATAACTAAAGTCTTTCTTTTTATTGTTTTTATCTGTTTTATCGTTTATTATAGTCTTTTATTGATGTGAATACGAACAATGTCAATAAGAAACATTTTTCCTATTATTGTTTACATGACAGAAATAGCTATGTATAGCATTATTATCACTTTTATCTTCAGATCGATCTGTTGACCTTGAAGGAGAGGTCAGAGGTCAAATATGACATGATATTTAAAATCTTTAAAAAATTATTTTATATGCTGAAAATACACACCAACTGTGAGAATCATAGTTTCTAAGTCAATAGGCATTTTGTCAGTTTTCAGCTGATAAATTGTTGCTTTTCTATAAAAGAACAAGTCTGTTTTCTTTTCTACTCTACCTGAGCACACAGAACAATTTGTGCAACTTGGTTTATTCGGAATTCATTCCCAACATTGTTGAGATATTGTATTTATAAACAGAATGCTACTACCTTTTTTTATTTGAATAGGTGAGATCAGTGGAAAAAGATTGCTCTAACACCCAGCTTTCCAATGTTTGCATTTTAAAGGGGAAGTCTACCAACAACCACACCTCCAAGTATAGATGTAACTGCAGATGAAAATAATCATCTTCTTTTAACTAAAAGACTAAAAAATGTTGTAGGATCAGCCTGTTTTCAGCTCTGAGTTTAATAAACAAACACATTTTATGTGAGAATGACTCACAATAAATAGAATAAACTATACACAGTGCTTTGTGGTGGCTTTATTAATGGGTGTTCCAGGTTGTGGGTTGTGTGGTAAGACTTTGGCATGATCTCTGAACCTGGAAAGTAAACTACTCTCAGCCGTCTCAAACGATAATTAATCGAAATGAAAAGAAGTGATAATTATCTGTTTCATAAACAGGCTAGTCCATTTAAAAAATATGGTTTCATAAAGCATAAAATCCCACCTCAGCTACAGGCTTTTGTGACAAAGCTGCAGGAAATCATGAGTGATGTTCCCAAATGTCAGAGCTCAGTGGTCGGGTCACATTAGGTCACATCTTATTATGCAATGCCAAAGCTGTGGCACCTCCCACCTGTCAAAGACAAAGTTAGAGACACTGTGGCAGCTGACAGGTTCAGCCTGTTTACAGTTTTCTTAATAATTTCTTTCTCACGTTAACAGAACAAAGATAAGATGACCTTTAATAATCCCAGAGATTTCAAATTCTGGGCGGGGCAGGAATAAGACAATAGGCAGCATACCTAATAGAAGAAAATTATATGCTATTCAAGGTAGAATTTTATATAGGTGTGTGTGTGTGTGTGTGTGTGTGTGTGTGTGGCATTTAATTTCTGTTTTTTCTTCTGCTTTTTATTAACAGGTACATATATCATATTTATATATATGTACTATTGTATCATATTTATACATACATATATAAAGATGCAAGTATCTAGGTATATGCAAATATGATACAATGGTACAAGTAAGTAGTAGTATTTCAATAAATATGCATCTTTAAAGCAGTTAAGAGCCAGTTGGTGATGCAGTTTTGTAATTGTATGACCAGATACGCAGCAGACAGCTTGAAGAGAGGAGCTGTGCTGTCAACGTGTCTCCACCTGGTGGTGAGCTGAAGCAGGTGGAGGTGGATGCTGGGTAGGAGTCCGGGTGGGGCCAGAATGATCAGTGCTCGGTTTAATGATATTTGTGTCATATTTTCTTTTCCATGAACATGTGCATGCTATTGAGAACAAAGCGTCAACATTAAACCTGAAGGATTAACTGTAGTTCTGAGTGTGACTCAGCTCTGTGGATGTTCATGGAGTGTTAATTTATCTAAAGTGTGCAACACTGATGTTAGTGTGTCATTAGTGTCATTTCTGGGTCCAAACAAACCAACATGCTGGTGGATAAAAGGTTAACACAGCAGTTTGTCAATATGGAGTTCAAACAAAGTACTTTAAACTTTAAAATGACTTCAATCGTATTTAACATTTGAAATATGATGGAAACAGAAAGGCACCAACACAGCAGGTTTAAATCCCGTTTTATGGCAGCCATTAATCAAATGTGAGGCTGTTGTTTTCTTTAAGAAGATAATAAACACTGAATCTTTGGATAAGTCATCTTGAATGTAATGATGTTTCTCTCACACCTTTTATTGTAATTGGAATTTGGAAAATAATCTTAATGTGAGACCAAAAAGACATGAAAAATATGACCCAGAGCCACCATTCTTTGACCATACTAATTATCATTACAGGTTATACTGCACACAGCTGTATCATATTACCCTGCAGGCTGGTTTGGCATCACATTTCTTTTCTGCTACCTAAACCTGCTGAGCAGCACTGAGTTGGAGAAGCGACAGCATACCAACGAGGCTCCGCTGACAGACAAGACTCAGTACCAAAGGTTTGTTTGTGGTTTCTTCATGACAAACAAGAGGAACTAAGCACGCTCCTGTGGTTACACCAGAACGCTTCATAAAGACACTCATAAATATTTTGTTTTCATTTGTTATTAATATTGAGTTTGTCAGTAAACACAAAAGCCAAACCAAAGCCAAAAATATTGGTAAGCGGTCCTGAGTGTTAGGTCTGCGCTTGCAGGTCCCGCTGATTCAGAGACTTATCACCGTGAACAAAGCAAGACAAACAGTGGTCTATCATTTTACCCTGCGCAAGGGGAGTCCAGTCAGAATCTCAGAGCAGCAACTCTGCACCCAACCTCAGACGACTCCGACTCCTAGTGTCCGCTTGCCGCCTTTTATTCAGTGACAAACAGTTTCACAAACACTCATCATAAAAACCCTGTGGTGCTGCATAAAACTAAGGCACTGTGTCTGTGTGTGTGTCTTTTTTGACAACATGTACTTGATAATGAGGGTGGGAAGCCCAAGAGTCTCGAAGACCTGTGCCCTCACATCTCAATAACAACTGTGGATCCATCCCAGGAGAGGGGAGAGGTCCAGAGAACCAGAGGCAACGGGCAGCTGATCGCCGTCCGAGGCCGGCCACCCTGACACAAGCCAAGAACTGCAAAAGCTGACAGGCAAGACAGGGTTTAAGCCATTATCAGTGTGTTTTCATTGAAACATGAACTTAAACATAAACTTGTCTGGATAGAAAAAGGCATCATATCGATATGTGGTATTATAGAGGAAGATGAAATTATGAGTTTCCAAACTTTAAAGCAAATCTTTCATTTAGAAAACCAAGACCACTATAGATATCTCCAGTTAAGAAACTTTTCTACTCAAAACATTACAAACTAAATACCCACTGCAGCGACGCCATTTATCCAACTCTTTATAAATGCTTGTTAGAGATTTGGCAAATCATTTGTTCTTTTCATTGGAAAAGTAAAAAAATCACATGTATGGAAGGAGTGTAAGTAAAAACACACTGAACACAGGAACCACCAACATTAAACAGCTGGATTTATTTAACTTTAGAGATTTAAAAGATGGAAAAGATTGCTTTTTGGTCAATTTTAAGTATGAGAAAATTGTAAAACACTGGGGAAAATGGCTAACACACACACACACACATATATATATGTATATATATGTATGTGTATATATATGTATGTGTATATATACACATACATATATATACACATACATATATATATGTATATATATGTATGTGTATATATATGTATGTGTATATATATGTATATATATGTATATATATGTGTATATATGTATATATATATGTATATATATATATATATATATATATATATACATATACTGTATATATATATATACAGTATATGTATATATATATATATATATATATATATATATATATATATATATATATATATATATATATATATATATATATATATATGTGTGTGTGTGTGTGTGTGTGTGTGTGTGTGTGTGTGTGTGTGTGTGTGTGTGTGTGTGTGTTAGCCATTTTCCCCAGTGTTTTACAAGCATACGCAAGACACTGAAACGTCACAGCAATTTTCCACTGTGGACAAACAAACAAAGTGCACCTGCTCATCGTATTTCTCTCACACCAAAGCTTGAATGACAAAAAGATCATTGTCCCCGTGACTCATCTCCTGTTTCACTGTGGAGTCAGTGCTCAATCGGCAGGGACATAAAGCAAGGCAACGTGAAGAAAAATCCAGATCACAGCAGTTTCTTCAGCTTTTTATTAACAACAACAGGCCACGGGTCTGAAGTCTGTCTGCTTGTTAGTCAATCACAACCACCAACAACCAGCTCTTATTCCAGGACATTAAATACTGTTTTTCTGCCAGTGTTGTTTGGCATCGGTGCAGTGTGACACATTCACACAGGGTGATGGTGGCATGACTTACAGCACTGTCACCCAGACTGCGGTCCATCAAACAGTTCTGCTCAGATTAACCAGTATTTGGTAACTGGTTCACTTAAACTGGCAGGAAAACAATATTTTTGTAATTACACATCCTGGACCTCTGGTGTGATTGGCACAGCTGCTGGCCAGACTTCAGCTAACTGAAGTGGACTTCTGGGCTGTGTTTCGTCTCCCACAAACAAAGCTGCTTACGGCTTCAAAAAACGAACATTAAAAAAAACCTTGTGCATCTTTTCTATAGAAACACAGCACACACGTTGTATCCCTGCATGTCTGAGCACACTCAGCGATCATTTGATTAGCACTGCATGAAACAGCACAACAGTGAGTCACATTAACATGAACTTGTTTGCATAAATGCACTCCACGGTTTAACGGTTTATTCCCTGAATGAATAACTGTCAAGGCTGTGTGCACGCAGGCAGGAAAGGGACCCAATATGCAGAATCACAGAGGCGGAAGGTGAACTGAAAAATCAGCTTTATTGCTGTAAACAAACGGAACTAAACTGGGAATACAAACTAAACATGCAGGCAGGAAGACAGGCAGAACACACAGCTGGTTGAGGGACGCAGGCTGTGTCCAAATTCAGGGAAACGATGCTTCAAATGCCGTATTTGGAGGCAACGACGTCCCAGCGACGCAACGACGAGCAGGAGAAGACGCAGACACTAAATACAGAAGGGGAACAGGGCAAAGAACAAACACCTGGGAGACACAACTGACACTAATTACAAAGACGAGACTGTCACGGCGAGTGAGAAGAGCCGTGTGGAAAAGGTAAAGGAGGATCCAAACGCAGGCAGTCGTGAAGGTGTGAAGGTGATTTATTGAACAGGAAATATAGATAGGCACACGGCAAAACGGAGAACTAAACATCTGAGCATGAACAAGAACATGAACCTGGACATAAAGGAAGGAAGACGACGGTACGTGATGATGACGGCAGGAAACACACGAATGAAACATGGTGGATACACAGACGGACCAGCAACTACAATGACACGACTTAAATACACACAGAGAAACACAGGGGGATTACACACAGCTGGGAGTAATTAACGAGACCAGAGGTAAAACTGAACACATTCACATGAGACGCAGACCTTCACAATAAAACAGGAAACAAGAGATCACTACACGAGGACGCAGAACTAAACTCACACAAAACATGAGAACACAAATCCTTAACCACGAGTAAACAGAAACAGGGAACTCAAATGGTAACCAACAAATCACAAAGGTAACACAACGATCAAGAGATAAACCAAGACATAACAAACTCAACATGCAAAACACAACCTGACGCACACAGACTGAAGACTACCAAAGTAAAACAGGAAATACACAGACTCAAGGACACGGGCTTCACACAGGGACACGACTGACCTGAAAACAGAGAAAACCAATGGGACTAAAATCAAAGATCTAGAAATACAAAACACAGACAGCAATAACCCCACAAATAAATAAAAACAAATCAAAACACCAGGACTGTGAGGAGGTTTTATGACGTTGTAGACGAGGCGCTCAAACTGCACTGTGACACCTCTTAACACACATTTAGCCACTTTATTATTATTGATTTTCTTGTAAACACACTTTTCATCCGATGATAGCTGGCACAGGCTCCTGGCTGAGGTTAAGTTAATGATGGTTTGAAAGAATTTTTTTACAGGACATATAGACAGACATGTTCTCTTCGTCCACATGGTTACTTGTTGCTTTCTGCTCCATTTGCCTGAACTGAACTTGGTAAAAGAGCTTTTGTCCATTTAGCACCGTCGACTTGGAACAAACTGCAGAAGGAAAATGACTGAATTAATTTCATTAAGTGCTTTTAAATCTAAACTACAAATCCTTGAGGCCAAGTCCATAACATGCAACTGTTTCAATTAGATTGGCTGTCATTTTAACTGATTTTTTTATTTATTTATTTATTTATTTTTATTTGAATTTTCTTGAATTTTATTTTATTTTATTTGTATTCTTTCAGTTATTGTTGCATGTGTGTTGTTGCTGCCTGTGTTTGAGTAATTTCTGTAACTGTGAGACACCTGCTGCTGCCTATCTTGGCCAGGTCTCCCTTGAAAAAGAGGTTTTTAATCTCAATGGGATTTTCCTGGCTAAATAAAGGTTAATAAATAAACACGTGTGGGTGTTTGATGCGTCTATTAAAAAACAAACAAACAAAATGATAATAAGACAGCCAGTTGGTTTTATTCAGTCCTGAACCTGCCCGACATGTCTGACTGAAGCATCACAGCCATGTTCATCTCTGAGTGGTTGGATGGGTAAACACAGCGTCTATGAGAAACTCTCCATTGGAGACAAGCAAACAAAGTGAACCTGCGCAACAGATTGCTCTCAAACATGGGCTCGAATGACAAAGGAATCATTTTTGTGAGCTAATGAATCCCATATCCTCTTTCACCACTTGTCAGGAGTTAATCAACCGGAGCCTGAGGGGAGACAGCCTTTGACTGCAGCTCTAATGGAAATGAAACAACAAGCGTCTGGCTTAGTTTCTGTTAGTGTCATGTTTTTAAATTTAGACTCAGAGTTTTATAATAAACAACAACGATTAGTTTTTACAACAGAGAGGCAGTGAAATAATATCATTCAGAATTAATAAAGAAATAGTTTGATCAGTATTTTGAATTCTGGATTTCTTTGTGGAATAAATGAAACTGATGTCATTGAAATTGTAAATAAATAAATGAAATAAAAGAAGGAATCACTCAGATTATAGTAATCAGTACTTTCATAATCTGCTCCAACAGCTGCTCCAAGACAAAAGCAGTAACAGACTGAACTTATTAAATAATACAATATGTTACAAGTTTACAAAATATCAGAAACAGCTCTTATATATGTGCAAATAGCTCAATTATGAATATCCAGAATATTACAGAGGTGAAATATATTTTTACTCTAAAAAACTTTGATTTATATCCATATGTACTCAGTATTTTCTAACTATATGAGATTAGCTAAGGTAACACTACATGAATAACTATAGAGCAGGATTATTTTTGCTGACCTTTTAGAAATATTCTGAAAATTGATTGATTGAATCTGTTTATTGATAAATATAAAGTACTGGATGAACACCAGTGTGGGTTATGTGTGACAGTATGATTTTTTTCTTCTATTCAGATAGATGATATATAAGTACTGCTTCTGCATGAGCCTGTCACTATTTGTTATAAAGGTTTTGGATTTTATATGAACTGTTTCACATGTTCAGTGTCATTTTTTTTTCCTGTCCTACTCTGTACTTTAGCGATCAGAATTGTTGTCTGAAGGAAAGATGCTCAACATATTTATTTTTCCAAGTGGACCAATATGCCACATTAGTCCACTTGATTGATCTGTGTGTGAATGTGTGGATGACTGGATGTGTAAAGCGCTTTGGGGTCTTTAGGGACTAGTAAAAGCGCTATACAAATACAGGCCATTTACCATCTATATTATTGTTGTTTATTAATTTATTTTATTTTATTTTAAGGTATAACAAATTGGACAGACAGTTAGAGAGAAAGGAAAAAAAGAAGGAAAGAAAGGGAGAAAGAGAGACAGGGAAAGGGGGAGAGTAAGAGAAGGCCCTGAGAAAATCTGTTGGATCAGCTGATAAAAGAAGAAAAATAAAAACAAACAACAAGAGATCAAGACAATACAGAGATCAAAGCAACAACCTAGACATGTGTAAGTAACACTAAATACTAAATATTGAATGTAATTTAGCAGCACACAAGACGGACAGCACACAGTATACTCTGAGAAAGTCTGTGAGCACCTGTGTGCACATCTGTGTGTGCGAGCCCACTTGAGTTCAAAAGGTTTCTCCCTGTAACGATCTGCTGGGGAGCCATAGTCCTGCTCCCCAGAGCATGAAGCAGACATGGAGAAGACCCACCAGAGGGTAAAAGCCCGAGGAAAACCACCTGAGAGGCAACTGCACCTCCTGGAAAGAGCTGAGAGCCCCAGACATGGGGTCACCCAGCAGCCACGGTGCAGAAGCCACAGGGCACTGCAGTGACGAGCCTTCAGGCAACCAGAAGGACCCAGCCCCGGTCCCAGAGGCCCGAGGACACGCCACCCCCCTGGAAGGGGCCCGAACCCGGCCATGTTCCAGGCCCCACCAAGCAGCCGCCGGGAGTGAGGTACATACCTGAGCGCCCAGCCCCGGACACCAAGAACCACCAACGCACCAACGTCTGAGGGCGAGTGTGGTGGGTGGAGACAAGCCTCCACACCTAGGGGGGCTTGAGATGTCCCAGAGAGGCAGAGGTGGAGACTCAAGCTGGCACATGGACATAGACAAACAGGCACACACACGAGTCCAACATCATCATCAAGTTTGCGGATGACACAACCATCATAGGCCTCATCACAGGCAATGATGAGACGGCCTATAGAGAGGAGGTGATGGCTAAACCGGTTTCTCCATCACAGCTCTGATGATTCAGTAAGGACATCACCTGGCTGCTATCAGCGAAGCTCGCCAGCGGCTTTACTTCCTGAGGAGGCTGAGGAAGTTTAGCATGAACGCCAACATCACCTCAAATTTCTGCAGGTGTGCAGTCGAGAGCTTGCTGACGAGCTGCATCACAGTTTGGTACGAAGCTGCTCTGCCAGCAGCCGTAAATCACTACAGAGGGTGGTGAAGGCAGCAGAGCACATCACTGGAGGCTTCCTGCCATCTAGGACATTTATCTCCAGCGATGCCTCCGTAAAGCTCACAGCATCATCAAGGACCACAGCAGCACATCAGCTGTTCTATTCAATTCAATTCAATTCAATTTTATTTATATAGCGCCAAATCACAACAAATGTCGCCTCAAGGCGCTTCATAGATACAGAGAAAAGCCCAACAATCATATGACCCCCTATGAGCAAGCACTTTGGCGACAGTGGAAAGGAAAAACTCCCTTTTAACAGGAAGAAACCTCCGGCAGAACCAGGCTCAGGGAGGGGCGGCCATCTGCTGCGACCGGTTGGGGTGAGAGAAGGAAGACAGGATAAAGACATGCTGTGGAAGAGAGACAGAGATTAATAACAGATACGATTCAATACAGAGAGGTCAGTTAATACATAGTGAGTGAGAAAGGTGACTGGAAAGGAAAAACTCAATGCATCATGGGAATCCCCCGGCAGCCTACATCTATTGCAGCATAACTAAGGGAGGATTCAGGGTCACCTGGTCCAGCCCTAACTATATGCTTTAGCAAAAAGGAAGGTTTTAAGCCTAATCTTAAAAGTAGAGATAGTGTCTGTCTCCTGAATCCAAACTGGAAGCTGGTTCCACAGAAGAGGGGCCTGAAAACTGAAGGCTCTCCCTCCCATTCTACTTTTAAATACTCTAGGAACAACAAGTAGGCCTGCAGAGCGAGAGCGAAGTGCTCTAATAGGGTGATATGGTACTACAAGGTCATTAAGATAAGATGGGGCCTGATTATTTAAGACCTTGTATGTGAGGAGCAGGATTTTGAATTCAATTCTGGATTTAACAGGAAGCCAATGAAGGGAAGCCAAAACAGGAGAAATATGCTCTCTCCTTCTAGTCCCTGTCAGTACTCTTGCTGCAGCATTTTGGATTAACTGAAGGCTTTTCAGTGAGTTTTTTGGACATCCTGATAATAATGAATTGCAGTAGTCTAGCCTGGAAGTAATAAATGCATGAACTAGTTTTTCAGCGTCACTCTGAGACAGGATATTTCTAATTTTAGAGATGTTGCGCAAATGGAAGAACGCAGTCTTACATATTTGTTTAATATGTGCGTTGAAGGACATATCCTGGTCAAAAATGACTCCAAGGTTCCTCACAGTGTTACTGGAGGCCAAGGTAATGCCATCCAGAGTAAGAATCTGGTTAGATACCATATTTCTAAGCTTTTCAGCGCCGAGTACAATGACCTCAGTTTTATCTGAGTTAAGAAGCAGAAAGTTAGTGGCCATCCAAGTCTTTATGTCTTTAAGACATTCCTGCAGTTTAACTAATTGGTGTGTGTTATCTGGCTTCATGGACAGATAGAGCTGGGTGTCATCTGCATAGCAGTGAAAATGTATGCTATGTCTTCTAATGATGCTGCCTAGGGGAAGCATGTATAATGTAAACAGAATTGGTCCTAGCACCGAACCCTGTGGAACTCCATAATTAACCTCAGTGTGTGAAGAGGACTCTCCATTTACATGCACAAATTGGAGTCTATTAGATAGATATGATACAAACCACTGCAGTGCAATACCTGTAATACCTACAGCATGTTCTAATCGCTCTAATAGGATATTATGGTCAACAGTATCGAATGCTGCACTAAGGTCAAGAAGGACAAGCACAGAGATGAGTCCACTGTCAGAGGC
The DNA here is from genome assembly GCF_963576455.1 of Neolamprologus multifasciatus. Lineage (NCBI taxonomy): Eukaryota > Metazoa > Chordata > Actinopteri > Cichliformes > Cichlidae > Neolamprologus > Neolamprologus multifasciatus. The sequence continues at coordinate 964,198 of NC_140459.1, forward strand.
CATAAGAAGATCATTTGTAACCTTCAATAAAGCTGTTTCTGTGCTGTGATGAGCTCTGAAACCTGACTGAAACTCTTCAAATAAACCATTCCTCTGCAGATGATCTGTTAGCTGTTTGACAACTACTCTTTCAAGGATTTTTGATATGAAAGGAAGGTTGGAGATTGGCTATAATTAGCTAAGACTGCTGGGTCTAGAGATGGCTTTTTGAGTAAAGGTTTAACTGCAGCCACCTTGAAGGCCTGTGGTACATAGCCGATTATTAGAGATAGGTTGATCATATATAAGATCGAAGAATTAACCAATGGCAGGACTTCTTTGAGCAGTTTTGTAGGAATGGGGTCTAAAAGACACGTTGATGGTTTGGAGGAAGTAATTATTGAAGTTAACTCAGAAAGATCGATTGGAAAAAAAGAGTCTAACTTAACATCAATGGAACTAAGAGTAGCTGTAGATAATATTACATCTGTGGGATGATTATTGGTAATTTTTTCTCTAATGATAAAAATTTTATTTGTGAAGAAGTTCATGAAGTCATCACTAGTTAACGTTAAAGGGATGGTTGGCTCAAAAGAGCTCTGACTTTTTGTCAGCCTGGCTACAGTGCTGAAGAGAAACCTGGGGTTGTTCTTATTTTCTTCAATCAGTGATGAGTAGTAAGCTGTTCTGGCTTTGCGGAGGGCTTTCTTATAAAGCAACAAACTATTTCTCCAGGCTAAATGATGATCCTCTAAATTTGTGACACGCCATTTCCTCTCCAGATTACGAGTCATCTGCTTTAGGGTACGTGTTTGAGAATTATACCACGGGGTCAGGTACTTCTGATTAGAGACCTTAGTTTTCACTGGAGCTACAGTATCCAGAGTCGTACGTAGTGAGGAGGTGAAATTATTAACAAGATAATCGACCTCTGTTGGGGTAGCGTTCAGATAGCTGCTCTGCTCTGTGTTGGTACAGGGCATTGACGATGATAACAGTGGCTGGATTATATTCTTAAACTTAGTTACAGCGCTTTCAGAAAGACATCTACTTTGATAAAGTCCACTCTCCACTGCTGCGTAATCAATTATTGTAAATGTAAATGTTATCAAGAAATGATCAGACAGGAGAGGGTTTTCAGGAAACACTGTTAAATGTTCAGTTTCTATGCCATATGTTAAAACAAGATCTAGAGTGTGATTAAAGTGGTGGGTGGGTTCTTTTACATTTTGAGAGAAACCAATTGAGTCTAACAACAGATTAAATGCCATGTTGAGGCTGTCATTTTTAGCATCTACATGGATGTTAAAATCACCCACAATAATTATTTTATCTGAGCTCAGAACTAAATTAGATATAAAGTCTGAGAAATCAGACAGAAACTCTGTGTAAGGCCCAGGTGGACGATAGATGATAACAAGTAAGACTGGTTTCTGAGTTTCACAGCTGGGGTGGACAATGTTAAGCATCAGGCTTTCAAATGAATTAAAAGTCTGTCTTGGTCTTTCATTAATTAATAGACTGGTGTGAAAAATTGCTGCCACACCGCCCCCTCGACCTGTGCTTCGAGATTTCTGGTAGTTAGAATGACTCGGGGTGTTGATTCATTTAAACTAACATAATCATCCTGCTGCAACCAGGTTTCTGTAAGGCAGAGTAAATCAATTTGTTGATCAATTATTAAGTCATGTACTAACAGAGACTTGGAGGAGAGAGACCTAATATTTAATAATCCACATTTCACTGTTTTACTCTTTGGTTCAGATGTGGATACTGTATTGTTCTTTCTTTGTGATTGTTTAAGTTGTTTGTTGCTGGTTTTTAGTTTGTTTTTTGTCTTTTTGGAAGCAGACACAGTCTCTATGGAGATGGGTTTTTGGGGGGGTAGCAGGAGGAGAGAAGCTGCAGAGAGGCGTGTAAGACTGCAACTCTGCTTCCTGGTCCCAACTCTGGATAGTCATGTTTTGAGGGGTTTAATAAATTTGTCCATATTTCTAGAAATGAGAGCTGCTCCATCCAAAGTGGGATGGATGCCATCTCTCCTAACAAGACCAGGTTTCCTCCAGAAGGTTTGCCAATTATCTATGAAGCCCACATCGTTTCTGGGACACCACTCAGACAGCCAGCAATTTAAGGAGAACATGCGGCTAAACATGTCACTCCTGGTCTGATTGGGGAGGGGACCAGAGAAAACTACAGAGTCCGACATTGTTTTGGCAAAGTTACACACCGATTCAATATTGATTTTAGTGACCTCCGATTGGCGTAACCGGGTGTCATTACTGCCGACGTGAATTATGATTTTATTGAATTTACGTTTACCCTTAGCCAGCAGTTTTAAATTTCCTTCAATGTCGCCTGCTCTGGCCCCTGGAAGACAATTGACTATGGTTGCCGGCGTCTCTAGCTTCACATGTCTGAGAACAGAGTCACCAATTACCAGAGTTTGACCCCCGGCGGGTGTGTCACCGAGTGGGGAAAAACGGTTAGACACATGAACGGGTTGGTGGTGTACCTGGGGCTTCTGTTTAGGACTACGCTTCCTTCTCACCGTTACCCAGCCTTTCCCCAGCTGCTTGGGGTCTGCCGGGGAACAGCTAGCGGGGCCTACGCTATCTTCGGCTGCACCAGCTACAGGGGCCTGGCTAGCTAAGGGTGAGAGCAGGGTGCAAAGCCGAGTCTCCAATTCAGTAATCCTGGCCTCCAGAGCTGCAAATATGCTACATTTGTTACAGATATCATTACTGCTAAAGGAGGCCGAGGAGTAACTAAACATCTGACACAATGAGCAAGAAAGTGCAGAAGGGACAGGTGAAGTAGCCATGGTGCTAACGGGTCGGCTACGAGCTAAGCTAGCGAAACAGTACAGAGACAGTGAGTGAATACTATAAATTAGGTAGTGAGTACACAGAAAGTGTGCTTCGGATGAAGCACGTGAAGATTATACTGTGAAAAAAGAATGTATTTAAAAGTTGTTAATTAAACTGCTAAGCAAATAAGCTACTCAGAAACACCACTGTGTTTGAGCAGGAACAGGAAGCGATACTATACCACAGAGCGAGCGAGCGAACACCAAGTGACAGCGCCACCGACAGCTGGCCTTGTTACCATCTGGCAGACGTTACAGGAGTCTGTCTGCTCGGACTACAAGACTTAAAAACAGTTTCTACCTCCAAGCCGTACGACACCTCAACCACAGCACTTAAACACACACAACACACTCAGAAGCTGCAGCTTCACAGGTGTTTAATCTGCACTGGTCACTTCACTTTATTGATATTGATATTTATATTTAAAAAGTGCAATACTGCAATTTTCTGCTGCTCATTCCTGTGCAATATCCCATCTGCCCTCCGTCATATTTCTTTTCAAGATTTTCTTATTTAATCACTAGTTTATATTTAGTCATCTTTTCTCTTTTACCACATCTCTAATATTTTGCTCTTTACTATTTATTTTATTTTATTTTATTTTATTTTATTTTCTCCTACTGTATCATGCTGCTGAGTGACTGCTGCTCGTCAAACACATTTCATTGCAATGTTGACCCTGTGCTAACTTGCATATGACAAATAAAACTGAAAACTGAAACACAGACACAAGCAAGCATTCCCACCCTCATTCACACAAATGCAAATACTCAGCACTCATCCAACGTGGAGATAAACAGAAATGAGCACTACACACCCATTGACACTCCCCAAAGATATTCTATACTCCCAGGTCCAGGTATGACCGCTCCCAGGGGGGCAATCAAGCCCCAGATCCAGGAGATGTTACCCTTTTCTCTAGGGTGGAGGCAAGCAGACTGCCCCCGGCCTGGCAGCCGCAGGGAGGCCCACCCCGGCCAGCTTCTCCTCTCAGCCCCCTGCCCGATGGTGTACAGAGAACGGGGGTGTAAAAAGACGGAATTGTCCCGTATTCAAAATATTGCGCGTTTTGTGTTGAGCTGAAACACACAGTTTGTCCCGGACTTCAGCTACAATGAAAAAGACACAAAGCTGGAGTTATTCTGTGTCTTTGCTGCACAGCTGCTTCTTCTCCTCCCTCTCCTGTTTCTACTTCAATCATGAAACTGATCAATGATCAGCTGATCGGCTCTCTTGTTTGTTCATCGCCCACTTTGCAACAGAAAGAGGAAACCAGCCGATGTCGCGCTAAACAACAGCAGCACGTTTAAGCTTGATCAGCTGTTGTTAGAATTTATTTAATATTAATTTCTAGTATCAGCTGATGTTTGCTGGAGCCACAGCTGTAAAGCTGCTGGTCATGATGTTTGGATATGTGGTGAGAGGGAAACATGAAACCAGGAGATGTCCTTACTGAATCATCAGAGCTGAACAGGTGATGGAGAAACAGGTTTACCTTTTAGGTGACATGAATGAGTTGAAAGGAAGTTATAAGGGAAGGAAGAAATACACAGATACATCCGCAGACTCGAGACAGAATTCACAATGCATTTTTGGGACCAATGTTTTATTTTCTGATCAAACCAGAAAGCTTTAATGAGCAGCTGGATTTGTCTCGCATTAACTGGCTGAGTTAATGCCAGTTAAATCAACATCAAAGAAGCTGGAATCCACAGCTGTGCGTGTTCATGGAGCTGCATTTTCACCTGCTGGACGTCACTACCTGACAAGTTTAACTGTCTTCAAAACATTGCAAATGGTAAATGGCCTGTATTTGTAAAGCGCTTTTACTAGTCCCGCCTAGGGACCCCAAAGCGCTTTACACACCCAGTCATCCACCCATTCACACACTGGTGGAGGCAGCTACAGTTGTAGCCACAGCTACTGGGGCAGACTGACAGAAGCGAGGCTGCCATATCGCACCATCGGCCCCTCTGGCCAACACCAGTAGGCGGTAGGTGAAGTGTCTTGCCCAAGGACACAACGACCGAGACTGTCCGAGCCGGGGCTCGAACCGGCAACCTTCCAATTATAAGGCGAACTCCCAACTCTTGAGCCACGATCGCAGAGGCTCAAGAGGTTGGAAGAAACCTCTTGACAGTATTTGGTTCTACATATCTGTGTGAGCAGATTTTCTCTCACATGAGTCCTCAGGTAGCCTCTGAAAGCTGGACCTGTGTCTCTGAGTGGGAGACCAGAGATCAGAGTGTATTAACAAACATGCCATATTGGCTTAGTTTATTTTTCTTATCATTGTTGTGAGGAGACCATAAATAGCATTTGTATTTTCTGTTCATTTGCTGTTATGGATAAAAAGTCTTTTTTTTTGTTTTGAAATAGCTGATAACTATCCGCTGATAGCTGCCAACATCTGCAAACAAATATAATTCTATAAAGTGGTTCTATATAGTGTGTAACTGTTAATATAGGGCGTTATTAAATTTATTGCTAATGCAATCACATGGCACACTGACTTCTGAGGAAATTTTAGACGGCACTCGTCATCAGAAAGGTTGCCGACCCCTGTTATAGTCTATGGCTTGGAAAGAAGTTGGTTTGGAAGCATATTTGGCGATGCTTCATCCTCTGCTTTGTGTTTGTGTGGGAACCCCTGGTATGATTTTATTTTTTTTAATCATACCGCTCCCCAGCAATGGCTCTGGACAAACAGTCTTGTTACCAGGCGCTCCAAAAATGATCGCTTCACCAGACTAGCAAGCTTTAACAGCACCAGAGTAAGGTAAAGAGTAGCAGAACAAATTACTTTCATCAATGCATAATTAAGTAATGAACTGCATTACATTTAAGAAAGGTAATGAGTAATACATTACCTTTTTATTAACAACCCCAGCACAGGTCATGAGTCACCCTTCATGTCTTTATATTTTGCTTGAAAATTGAACAAAGTGCAACATCTTATTTAATTATGTGCAGCCATACATGGAAATACAGAATAAAAAGGCAAAAACAGAGTTTGTACGTTTCTGACAACCTTGGAAATAAACATTTTGAATGATCACCTTTATTTTTCAGCATAGCAAATCTTTTGAGAAAGCTTTCTGTCATTTCTGTAAGTAGTTTTTAGGACAATGTCTCCAGGCTTCTTTAGGTGTGCCTTTTGTTGCCATTTCAATAATGCCAGTCATTCCACTGTGTGTTTTTACTGCATGTACTCATCACAGTCCTGGGTCTGTCAACTAGCATCTATTCAATTCAATTCAATTTTATTTATATAGCGCCAAATCACAACAACAGTTGCCTCAAGGCGCTTTATATTGTACAGTAGATCCTACAATAATAGATTCAGAGAAAACCCAACAATCATATGACCCCCTATGAGCAGCACTTTGGCGACAGTGGGAAGGAAAAACTCCCTTTTAACAGGAAGAAACCTCCAGCAGAACCAGGCTCAGGAAGGGGCGGGGCCATCTGCTGTGATTGGTTGGGGTGAGAGAAGGAAGACAGGATAAAGACATGCTGTGGAAGAGAGACAGAGGTTAATAACAGATATGATTCAGTGCAGAGAGGTCTGTTAACACATAGTGAGTGAAGAAGAAACACCCAGTGCATCATGGGAATCCCCGGCAGCCTACACCTATTGCAGCATAACTAAGGGAGGATTCAGGGTCACCTGGTCCAGCCCTAACTATATGCTTTAGCAAAAAGGAAAGTTTGAAGCCTAATCTTGAAAGTAGAGATCGTGTCTGTCTCCTGAATCCAAACTGGAAGCTGGTTCCACAGAAGAGGGGCCTGAAAACTGAAGGCTCTCCCTCCCATTCTACTTTTAAATACTCTAGGAACAACAAGTAGGCCTGCAGGGTGAGAGCGAAGTGCTCTAATAGGGTGATATGGTACTACAAGGTCATTAAGATAAGATGGGGCCTGATTATTTAAGACCTTGTATGTGAGGAGCAGGATTTTGAATTCTGGATTTAACAGGAAGCCAAAACAGGAGAAATATGCTCTCTCCTTCTAGTCCCTGTCAGGACTCTTGCTGCAGCATTTTGGATTAACTGAAGGCTTTTCAGGGAGTTTTTTGGACATCCTGATAATAATGAATTGCAGTAGTCCAGCCTGGAAGTAATAAATGCATGAACTAGTTTTTCAGCGTCACTCTGAGACAGGATATTTCTAATTTTAGAGATGTTGCACAAATGGAAGAACGCAGTCTTACATATTTGTTTAATATGTGCGTTGAAGGACATATCCTGGTCAAAAATGACTCCAAGGTTCCTCACAGTGTTACTGGAGGCCAAGGTAATGCCATCCAGAGTAAGAATCTGGTTAGATACCATATTTCTAAGCTTTTCAGCGCCGAGTACAATGACCTCAGTTTGATCTGAGTTAAGAAGCAGAAAGTTAGTGGCCATCCAGGTCTTTATGTCTTTAAGACATTCCTGCAGATTAAGTAATTGGTGTGTGTTATCTGGCTTCATGGACAGATAGAGCTGGGTGTCATCTGCATAGCAGTGTAAATGTATGCTATGTCTTCTAATGATGCTGCCTAAGGGAAGCATGTATAATGTAAACAGAATTGGTCCTAGCACTGAACCCTGTGGAACTCCATAATTAACCTCAGTGTGTGAAGAGGACTCTCCATTTACATGCACAAACTGGAGTCTATTAGATAGATATGATACAAACCACTGCAGCACAGTACCTGTAACACCTACAGCATGTTCTAATCGCTCTAATAGGATATTATGGTCAACAGTATCGAACGCTGCACTGAGGTCTAGCAGGACAAGCACAGAGATGAGTCCACTGTCAGAGGCCATAAGAAGATCATTTGTAACCTTCACTAAAGCTGTTTCTGTGCTGTGATGAACTCTGAAACCTGACTGAAACTCTTCAAATAAACCATTCCTCTGCAGATGATCTGTTAGCTGTTTGACAACTACTCTTTCAAGGATTTTTGATATGAAAGGAAGGTTGGAGATTGGCTTATAATTAGCTAAGACTGCTGGGTCTAGAGATGCTTTTTAAGTAAAGGTTTAACTACAGCCAGCTTGAAGGCCTGTGGTACATAGCCGATTATTAGAGATAGGTTGATCATATTTAAGATTAAAGTGACGATCAGTAATATGTTCTGGCTTTGCGGAGGGCTTTCTTATAATTCAATTCAATTCAATTCAATTTTATTTATATAGCGCCAAATCACAACAAATGTCGCCTCAAGGCGCTTCATAGATACAGAGAAAAGCCCAACAATCATATGACCCCCTATGAGCAGCACTTTGGCGACAGTGGGAAGGAAAAACTCCCTTTTAACAGGAAGAAACCTCCGGCAGAACCAGGCTCAGGGAGGGGCGGCCATCTGCTGCGACCGGTTGGGGTGAGAGAAGGAAGACAGGATAAAGACATGCTGTGGAAGAGAGACAGAGATTAATAACAGATACGATTCAATACAGAGAGGTCTGTTAATACATAGTGAGTGAGAAAGGTGACTGGAAAGGAAAAACTCAATGCATCATGGGAATCCCCCGGCAGCCTACATCTATTGCAGCATAACTAAGGGAGGATTCAGGGTCACCTGGTCCAGCCCTAACTATATGCTTTAGCAAAAAGGAAGGTTTTAAGCCTAATCTTAAAAGTAGAGATAGTGTCTGTCTCCTGAATCCAAACTGGAAGCTGGTTCCACAGAAGAGGGGCCTGAAAACTGAAGGCTCTCCCTCCCATTCTACTTTTAAATACTCTAGGAACAACAAGTAGGCCTGCAGAGCGAGAGCGAAGTGCTCTAATAGGGTGATATGGTACTACAAGGTCATTAAGATAAGATGGGGCCTGATTATTTAAGACCTTGTATGTGAGGAGCAGGATTTTGAATTCAATTCTGGATTTAACAGGAAGCCAATGAAGGGAAGCCAAAACAGGAGAAATATGCTCTCTCTTTCTAGTCCCTGTCAGTACTCTTGCTGCAGCATTTTGGATTAACTGAAGGCTTTTCAGTGAGTTTTTTGGACATCCTGATAATAATGAATTGCAGTAGTCCAGCCTGGAAGTAATAAATGCATGAACTAGTTTTTCAGCGTCACTCTGAGACAGGATATTTCTAATTTTAGAGATGTTGCACAAATGGAAGAACGCAGTCTTACATATTTGTTTAATATGTGCGTTGAAGGACATATCCTGGTCAAAAATGACTCCAAGGTTCCTCACAGTGTTACTGGAGGCCAAGGTAATGCCATCCAGAGTAAGAATCTGGTTAGATACCATATTTCTAAGATTTTCAGCGCCGAGTACAATGACCTCAGTTTTATCTGAGTTAAGAAGCAGAAAGTTAGTGGCCATCCAAGTCTTTATGTCTTTAAGACATTCCTGCAGTTTAACTAATTGGTGTGTGTTATCTGGCTTCATGGACAGATAGAGCTGGGTGTCATCTGCATAGCAGTGAAAATGTATGCTATGTCTTCTAATGATGCTGCCTAGGGGAAGCATATATAATGTAAACAGAATTGGTCCTAGCACCGAACCCTGTGCAGCAAACTATTTCTCCAGGCTAAATGATGATCCTCTAAATTTGTGATACGCCATTCCCTCTCCAGATTACGAGTCATCTGCTTTAGGCTACGTGTTTGATAATTATACCACGGAGTCAGGTACTTCTGATTTGAGACCTTAGTTTTCACAGGAGCTACAGTATCCAGAGTCGTACGTAGTGAGGAGGTCAAATTATTAACACGATAATCGACCTCTGTTGGGGTAGCGTTCAGATAGCTGCTCTGCTCTATGTTGGTACAGGGCATTGAAGATGATAACAGTGAGTGGATTATATTCTTAAACTTAGTTACAGCGCTTTCAGAAAGACATCTACTTTGATAAAGTGTACTTTCCACTGCTGTGTAATCAATTATTGTAAATGTTATCAGGAAATGATCATACAGGAGAGGGTTTTCAGGAAACACTGTTAAATAGGGATGGGTATCGTTTAGGTTTTAACCGATACTGGTGCCAAACCGGTACTTTTGAAACGGTGCCGGTGCTTAAAGAATGGAGAACACAAAATTGGTCCAAAAACCTCTCACGTTCAGCTGTTTTTTTGTAAAAAAGATAACAATGTTAGCCTTTTCTGCAGATATAAGAGATTTATGGTTTCACTCTTGGCTGGAAGCAGTGTTTAAACAATGGATAAAACATAAACTTTGTCCAAAAACCTCTCATGTTTAACGGTTTTCCACTTTTTCTTTGGTCATTTTAGCCTTTTTAACCAGGGTGAAGGGAGTATCTGCCATCAAACAAGAAGACAGCCGCATGTAACTACAACAGTGTTTGCTAGTTCACCTTACATGCATTAATGTAATAACGTGGTTAGCCTACTCAACGTAAATTACACACAAACAACATTAAGCTACTCACGCAGAGAAGAACGGCTGCTGCTGCCATCATCATCCTCATCATTTCTGCTACACTGGCAGGGCTAGGGGCCAGGACTCTCCTCTTCGGGTTCTTGGGGGATGTTGCTAACTCCGGGTCCGATAACAGGCACCACACCCGCAGTAGATGTGCTTGGTGTGAGGTCTCGCAGCAAGCTATCAAATACAGCGCATTTCCCGGCTTTTAAAAAAACGCTATGTGTCGCCAGGTGTTTCATCGGATTTGAGGTGTTACCTCCTTTGACAGTATCACAGTATCACCTTAAAGCACTTGTTGCAGGCTGCTGAGTTTTCATATTTTGCTGTGAAGTACAGCCAGACTTTTGACCGCTTTGCCTTGGGCATTTTTAATCTGTAGTTCTGCTCTAAAAGAAAGTACGTACCTGGACCCGCCTACTATCCTCGGAAAGGTAAAATGATTGGCTAGAATCTAAAGTGTATCACAGCTCAGGAAAAAAAAAACACCGAAATAAAGCACCGAAATGTGCGCTGCTTTTCGGTCTGGTTACTACTGTTTATGTCAGAACCGGTGCCATCATGGCACCGGATACCAGTACCCATCAAATCGAGTTTTACAGCTGGGGTGGATGAGGCTAAGCATCAGGCTTTCAAATGAATTAAAAGTCTGTCTGGGTCTTTGGTTGATTAATAGGCTGGTGTGAAAAATTGCTGCCACACCTCCCCCTCGGCCTGTGCTTCGAGGTTTCTGGTAGTTAGAATGACTCGGGGGTGTTGATTCATTTAAACTAACATAATCATCCTGCTGCAACCAGGTTTCTGTAAGGCGGAGTAAATCGATTTGTTGATCAATTATTAAGTCATGTACTAACAGAGACTTGGAGGAGAGAGACCTAATATTTAATAATCCACATTTCACTGTTTTACTCTTTGGTTCAGATGTGGATACTGTATTGTTCTTTCTTTGTAACTGTTTATGTTTAAGTTGTTTGTTGCTGGTTTTTAGTTTGTTTTTTGTCTGTTTGGGAGCTGACACAGTCTCTGTGGAGGTGGGTTTTTGGGGGGGTAGCAGGAGGAGAGAAGCTGCAGAGAGGCATGTAAGACTGCAACTCTGCTTCCTGGTCCCAACTCTGGATAGTCATATTTTGGGGGGTTTAATAAATTTGTCCATATTTCTAGAAATGAGAGCTGCTCCATCCAAAGTGGGATGGATGCCGTCTCTCCTAACAAGACCAGGTTTCCTCCAGAAGGTTTGCCAATTATCTATGAAGCCCACATCATTTCTGGGACACCACTCAGACAGCCAGCAATTTAAGGAGAACATTCGGCTAAACATGTCACTCCTGGTCTGATTGGGGAGGGGACCAGAGAAAACTACAGAGTCCGACATTGTTTTGGCAAAGTTGCACACCGATTCAATATTGATTTTAGCGACCTCCGATTGGCGTAACCGGGTGTCATTACTGCCGACGTGAATTATGATTTTACTAAATTTACGTTTACCCTTAGCCAGCAGTTTTAAATTTCCTTCAATGTCGCCTGCTCTGGCCCCTCGAAGACAATTGACTATGGTTGCCGGTGTCTCTAGCTTCACATGTCGGGGAACAGAATCACTAATTACAAGAGTTTGACCCTCGACGGGTGTGTCGCCGAGTGGGGAAAAACGGTTAGACAAATGAACGGGTTGGTGGTGTACCTGGGGCTTCTGTTTAGGACTATGCTTCCTCCTCACCGTCACCCAGCCGCCCTCTTTCCCCAGCTGCTTGGGGTCTGCCGGGGAACAGCTAGCGGGGCCTATGCTATCTTCGGCTGCACCAGCTACAGGGGCCTGGCTAGCTACAGGTGAATGAAGGGTGCGAAGCCGAGTCTCCAATTCAGTAATCCTGGCTTCCAGAGCTGCAAATATGCTACATTTGTTACAGATATCATTACTGCTAAAGGAGGCCGAGGAGTAACTAAACATCTGACACAATGAGCAGGAAAGTGCAGGAGGGACAGGTGAAGAGGCCATGGTGCTAACGAGTCGGCTACGAGCTAAGCTAAGCTCTTTCTGGGATAGTGGCGCAGCTGCCCCTCTGTTGGTCTTCCTTGGTCTCTTGTGTTCTGGGGACCTCTGGATGTCTGGAGTTTTGATCTCCTCCATACCTGCTTCATGCCCTGGAGGACGGGGCTGTGCCCCCCCCCCCCCCCCCCCCCCACACACACACACACACACACCCTCTAGCAGATCATTACATGAAGGAACCTTTTAAAAACAAGCGCGTTCATGCTCACAGGTGTACACACGGGTGCTCACACACACAAACTACACCCTTTTTGGCTCCTACCTCAAAGCACACTGTGCTGTCGATCTTACGTGCTGCACAATAATGTTTAATATTTAGTATTTACTGTTATATTCACATAGATCATCATGATGTTGTTTATTATATTGCTATCCTTTTTTTGCTTGTTTTCTCTTTTTTCTTTCTCAACAGGTGATCCAGGTGATTGATAGATGTATGATTTGTCTGTCTGTTTTGTTGGGTTTTGTTTTTTGCCCTTTACCACCGTTCCTCTTCACCGCTGTTTTTCTTTCCCTCTTTCTTTCTCCCTTTTCTTTTCCCCAGTCAAGTCTGTCCCGTATTTAGCAAGTGAAAATAAAATAAAAGAAACAATAAAAGGTGAATCAAATAGACCAATACGGTAAGGCTGAGAAGGTCCATTTAGTAAAGTAAATCCGTTGGGCATCTTTCTTCACCTTTAGACAATAATTCTGATGGCAAAAGAGCCAAACGGGACAGGCGGGGGGAAAAAAAAAGTACAGACACAGTGAGTGAAATTAGGTAGTGAGTACACAGAAAGTGTGCTTTGGAGGAAGCACGTGAAGATTTTACTATGAAAAAAGAATGTATCCAAAATGTCTGTGTTCTCGGTCATCCAGGTCATCGTAGTCAATTGGGACCCACACCCAGTTTCACACCTTGGCTCAGGCGATTATGACAGTATTGTCAGTTGAAGCCATTGCTAATCAAACTATTTCCAGATGGTTTTACATGATGGTACTTTTCTGTGTTTACAGTTCTGTAAGGATTTGACAAGATCTCTAACCCCATTGGCTGAAAACCCAGCACCAAGCCTGAAAGAGCCTCTGCCGTGTGATGGCTGTAGACTCGCTCACTCTGTTCACAGCCATCAGTAAAAAAAAAGTAAAAGTAAATCTAATATCACATTAACACGAGAAGTCACCCAACCAGTTTTCCTCCTGTGTCTTTGTTCAGCACCTGATGTCACGGTCAGCCTTCTGTGGGTATAAAACGACTGAAGAACATCGACAATTAAACAGTTGGACTCTGTGAGCATCACATTTTCTATCTCAGGAGGGAAGCCAACGAAACCTGTAAGTTCATTCATCCTGAATATTTTACCAAATTTAACCTCAGTGAAAACTGCTGGCTCTGTCTTTGTTCCATTATATTATTTAATAGAAAATAATAGAAAAATAAAGAAAGAAATAACACTTTAGTTATTATGACAGTACTTTGCGTGCTTTTGTTTCTGGGAGAAAAAGTTTTTATAGTTTTACTCCTTAAAAAATAAAGTCTAGAGTTATTTTTCTCCTTTTAAACAAAGGTTTGTCATAAAAATCACTTATTACTTATTAAGCTGGTCAACACATGTATTTTATTTTACTTCCCTTGTATCTATATAATTATGTTTTCTGTTTTTCAGTCATTCCAACTTAGTTAAGCTATGTTGTTATAGGTTGTGTTTAATGTTTTGGTTATTTTAACGTGGGAATTTCCAAAGTTAGGATAAATGCACATCCTTTCTCTCATGTTTTATATCCTTTTTTTCAATAATAATAATAATAATAATAATAATAATAATAATAATAATAATATGACGTATGAGTAGGAATAATGACAAATGTGAGGGCACATTGAACACTTCTGAATGTTACATCATACTATGACCAATCATTTTATCTTTAAAACATTACAGGATCTTTCCACAATGACGACCAAGACCTTTGCCATCCTGCTTCTGTTTGTTGGTAAGTTTATGCAAAATATCACAAATTCTACTTTGTACAGGAGACGGGCCTGAAATGTGAAATAATTTCATCAATGTTGCTCTTGAACAGCTTTAGCCGTCACACAAGCCACAACCACGGATGCAGCCACTAGTACAGCTGCTCCAGCCACGACCACAGCTGCTCCAACCACAACCACAACTGCTCTAAAAACGACTACAACTGCTCTAAACACGACTACAACTGCTCTAAACACGACCACAGCTGCTCTAAACACGACTACAACTGCTCTAAACACGACTACAACTGCTCTAAACACGACTACAACTGCTCTAAACACGACCACAGCTGCTCTAAACACGACCACAGCTGCTCTAAACACGACTACAACTGCTCTAAACACGACCACAACTGCTCTAAACACGACCACAGCTGCTCTAAACACGACTACAACTGCTCTAAACACGACCACAACTGCTCCAAACACAACCAAAGCTGCTCCAAACACAACCACAGCTGCTCTAAACACAACCACAGCTGCGCTAACCACAACTACAACTGCTCCAACCACAACCAAAGCTGCACTAACCACAACTACAACTGCTCCAACCACAACCAAAGCTGCACTAACCACAACTACAACTGCTCCAACCACAACCAAAGCTGCACTAACCACAACTACAACTGCTCCAACCACAACCAAAGCTGCTCCAACCACAACCAAAGCTGCTCCAACCACAACCAAAGCTGCTCCAACCACAACCAAAGCTGCTCCAACCACAACCAAAGCTGCTCCAACTACAACCAAAGCTGCTCCAACCACAACTACAACTGCTCCAACCACAACCAAAGCTGCTCCAAACACAACTACAGCTGCTCCAACCACAACCAAAGCTGCACCCACGACAGTAGCGGGGGCAGTGGTTAATGAAGTCAGCCTGGTTTCTGTCACAGTGGCCATCATCGCTGCTGCACTTCTATAAAGAGCAACATGTGACTGTAATTAATCTGCAATGAACAGCAGACGTATTTACAGTTCTAGCTCATCTTTTCATTTCCAATCTAATCGTGTTTTATGTATATTTTTCATTTCATATGAAAGTGTCAAAAAGGAGGGGATTGCAAATAAAGGTGTGGGAAATGTATCTTTGATTCTAGTAGCCGGTAAATATGTGTACTTGCTCTGTATAGTGTGCATGTTCAAAAGGATCCCAGATTATTTTCACATGAGTTATTTGCATTCGTCCCGTCAGAGCAGAGGGTCAGCATTTAGACGAAATATTTAACTACGAAAGAAAGATGTTCAGTTGTGTAAATATTATTTATCTGATCATTTATCCTAACTTGTATACTGTGAAAACAGCTGCATTTAACACTATATTGTAGAATTAATCAATAAATAACATTAACAGCTGTATTTTTGTATTTTCATTCTTTCTAATTCAGTCGACTGACTTAAAAACAGGCTGTTTCTGTATTATTCTATATTAAATGTAATTTGTGTGAATTTTTAACAAGACCACAAAAATATTTATTGCACTGCTTCTGTTGAACAGGTTACAGGTAGGTGCAAAAATATCTCCAACCTTTTGTTCCTGATGTTTTTGCCTTGAACTAAATCAGAAGAGCCGTGTGCTGAGAATAGATGCACAACATAAGTCCACAAAAACACATCTGCCTTCACTACATAGGTGAGTTTCATCACAGCATCCCTAATAAGAACTATAGCAGTAGTAATAGTAGTAAAGTGCGAGAGAGCAAAAAGAAACAAAATCAAAGTGGTCAAAATTACATTTCTGCATAAACAGCTGCTGACACAGAAACAGGCAGAAATCTGTCTCTGTTCTGCCAACTCCATAAGTTCAGTTCAGAAACATGTTCACGTCATATGATTGTTGGGTTCTTCTCTGTTTGTGTTACGGTGGGGTCTACTTTACAATATAAAAGGCGACTGTTGTTGTGATTTGGCGCTGTGTAAATAAAAGTGAATAGCTGCAAAGGAAGCAAGTGAACTGTGGCGTCAGGACCAGAACTGAGACTCTCAGGAGCAGAGTAAACTAACACTAACCTTTTATTGAGAGTAAAGTATACATGGCTTGTTGTAGAAAGCACTCTATACTGTGTCTCATGCTTAATTGCCACTTACCTGAAACCACCTGCCAGATCATTGCATTACTTAGTTTGGTAAAGCTTGGTTTAGAAATGGGTCATTTAGTGTTGCTTTGACTCCCAGCACATTATTGCTTGAATTGTCTTGGACTGCTTATAATAGACACGGTGAATTCTTTGCCTGTATCGTGCTTTAGAGTCCACAGTATAAAAACAGCATGTCACGAATAGTCTCATTATCAGCTTTCACACGGAGAAGGTGCAAATGATATGCTGATTTCTCAGGAAATGGACAATGAAAGCTTTCTGTGTAACCAGTCTTCCTTTTCCTTTCACGCTTGGAGGACCTGGACACCGATCAACAAATCCCTCGGACATAAATGCCTACCTGTTTATATTTCCATGCAGCAGACAGCACAGAAGCTATGTTAGAATTTGAATAAGAACTTTGGGGTGAAACAAAATAAAATGCAGAATAAAACGTCCACCACATATTTTCATCTGTTTTTACACACACATTTTTTCACCTGTTCCAAGCGAAACTATACAAACATGCTGTGAGATGATGAATTATAAGGTCCTCTGCCTATAAAGTTCTTACAGTGTCCAGTCTTTCTTCCTGTGACTGTAATCTCACAGGGGTGTGGTTTCGTTTAGCTGTTTCTCACCTGTTGCCACTTCCCTCATTACCTTTTGTGTAAATCATCTCAAGCTCTCGTTGTCCTTTGTCGCGTCCTCTCTCTCGTGTTTCCCGGTGATTCCTCGTTGCTTTTGGCTTTTGGTTTTCTTTTTTTGTTCATTTAGCAAGAAACTCTTTTCAAATCCATCACATCCATTTGCATCTGAAGGCAGCATCTTGAAACAGTAATTGTAAAACCGTTTGTTAGTGATAGATCATCCACAGTTTTCAAGATTGTGTCATTATGTCATTGTTTGCCAATAACTAATCCAGCTGATTTAATTTTTGTGAAAATTGAGTCAAGGTTACATCAGATGTGAAAATCAATTTAATATTACTCACAGTTTTATATGTATCGTCTATCCACTTCATGAGATATACAACTCTATGAAAGGAAATCCTTTCCCTTTTGAGGAAGTCCCTCAAAGCATCCACCATCATTCCCGTTCCCAAAAAATCAGTGGTCTCCTGAATGACTACCGTCCTGTTGCACTGACATCCGTCATCATGAAGTGCCTGGAGCGGCTGGTCAAAGGTCACATCTGCTCCTCCCTCCCTGACACACTGGACCCTCTTCAGTTTGCCTATCGGACAAACAGAGCCACAGAGGATGCCATCGCCCTGGCAACGCACACCACCCTCACTCACCTGGAAAAAGGGAATACATATGCAAGGATGCTCTTCATCGACTACAGCTCTGCATTTAACACCATCATCCCCTCGAAACTTGCCACGAAGCTCGTCGACCTTGGGCTGGGAACACCGATCTGCAGATGGATCTAAACTTCCTCACAAACAGGCCCCAGGTGGTGAGAGTTGGTAAGCACACCTCCTCATCACTCATCTTAAACACAGGTACGCCACAGGGTTGTGTGCTTAGCCCCCTCCTATATTCCCTGTTCACACACGACTGTGTTGCTAAACACGAGTCCAACACCATCATCAAGTTTGCTGATGACACAACCATCATAGGCCTCATCACAGGCAATGATGAGACGGCCTATAGAGAGGAGGTGATGGTGCTGTACGAGTGGTGTCTGGAAAATAACCTGACTCTCAACATCAGCAAAACTAGAGAAATGATAGCGGACTACCGGAAACGACCAGTCGGAGAACACCAGCCCATCTACATCAACGGTGTCAAGGTCGAAAGGGTCAGCAGCTTCAAGTTCCTTGGAGTCAACATCACCGAGGACTTCTCCTGGTCCCTTCACACAGACACTGCTATCAGGAAAGCTCGCCAGCGGCTCTACTTCCTGAGGAGGCTGAGGAAGTTTAGCATGAACGCCAACATCACCTCAAATTTTTACAGGTGTGCAATTGAGAGCTTGCTGACGAGCTGCATCACAGTTTGGTACGAAGCTGCTCTGCCAGCAGCCGTAAATCACTACAGAGGGTGGTGAAGGCAGCAGAGCACATCACTGGCACGAGGCTTCCTGCCATTCAGGACATTTACCTCCAGCGATGCCTCCGTAAAGCACACAGCATCATCAAGGACCACAGCCACCCAGCACATCAGCTGTTCTCCTTGTTACCATCTGGCAGACGTTACAGGAGTCTGTCTGCTCGGACTACAAGACTTAAAAACAGTTTTTACCACCAAGCCGTACGACACCTCAACCACAACACTTAAACACACACAACACAGCACTCAGAAGCTGCAGCTTCACAAGTACTCTGTTTAATCTGCACTGGTCACTTCACTTTATCGTCATTGATATTTATATTTAAAGTGCAATACTGTAATTTTCTGCTGCTCATTCCTGTGCAATATCCCATCTGCCCTCCCGTCATATTTCTTTTCAAGATTTTCTTATTTAATCACTAGTGTACATATATTTATATTTATAGATACATATATATTTAGTCATCTTTTCTCTTTTACCATGTCTCTCTAATATTTAGCTCCTTACTATTTTTATATTTTTATATTTTATTTTATTATATTTTATTATATTTTCTCCTACTGTATCATGCTGCTGAGTGACTGCTGTTCGTAAAACACATTTCATTGCAATGTTGACCCTGTGCTAACTTGCATATGACAAATAAAACTGAACCTGAACTGAAATGGAGAGAGTACAACAGCCTTTCTTTTAGTGCGATTTGCTACAACGTCACAACGACACCATGAAATTTGCCAACATCACACACTATCACAATATCTCAAAATCCATAAGATTTTACAACTAGAAACCAAAGATTTCAGCCAGTTCTGCTCCAATCATGTGGGCAAAGATAATAAAATACCGGGTCACAGGTCAAAACTCGTGGTCAAACGAGTAAGGAAAAAGCGACTTTTCCATTTGATTACATTTTGTATGATGGATTATGCAGAAAAAGTAGAAATGGCTGAAAGATCTATCGCTTTATCACCTATTTAGGTTGTAAATCGTGTTTTTAAAAAGTAACTAAGTAACTAAGTAATTAATTACTTTTGAAAATAAGTAATCAGTAAAGTAACGGGATTACTTTTGGGGGGAAGTAATCAGTAATTAGTTACTTTACTTTTTTCAAGTAACTTGACCAACACTGCTAGTTAGTGCATTAGTCAAGACCCGACAAAATCCAAAAGAAAGTCCTGCAGCAAGAGTGCAAACAGGGACTGACAATAGAGCGCACACTTCTCCCACACTGCTGCATTCACTGTTAGTGAGTGCTCCAGTGTGGCAGAGCAGGTCAACTACTAATCAGACTGTTAGTGGTTTGATTCCAGTGTGTATGCCAAACATCGTTGGGCCCGATACGAACCCTCGAATCGCTGATTGTGTGGGAATATTGGATAGAAAGCACTGACACAGGGGAAAGTGCTTTGGTGAATGAGGCAAGTTGTATTTGAGTGCTCAGTTAGAGAAGGGCTATATGAGAACCAGGCCATTTAAAACTGTATTTATAAAGTGCCAAATCACTACAACGAACTTTATACTTTAAGGTAAAGACCCCACAGTGATTCTGCAAAATGCTATCATGACCTTTAACCTGCTAACTGAGGCCTGTAGAGTCCGACGTGGAGTTTTGTCCAGTCTCTCTTTCATTGCACGGTTTGAGAGGGGGTGAATTTGTTGGGTGAACCTATGAGTGATACTGTCTTACTGAGCGAACCACAATGCAACTAATAAAAAGACTCTTTAAGTCACTCTCTAAGCCAAAATCCATATCATCATTGTTAAATTATCTATAAATTATCTATATTTTTATTACGTTCACTTGAATGTTTGGTTCTGTTGATTTATTTAATCATCAATCTGCTGAGGGCTACAGATGGAAATTAGTCTGTGTGTCGAAATCTGACATATTTACATGATGAATTTAAGTGCTCAGCTTAATTAATATGTCTGTCCCTTTGAAATGAACATGAAACATAAACATAAATATTAAACCAAATACTGCTGGGTGTGTATGTATATATTTGAGCCATTATGTGTCATTTTGACCCTGTGTGGATTTAAAACAATAGCAATAAGCAGCAATATTTGTGCACCAAATTCTTGTTTTTAACAGCTTAAAGACATTGTTATTAACTATTAATAAACAGGACATTCATGGTAAATGACCTGCATTTGTATAGCGCTTTACTAGTCCCTAAGGACCCCAAAGCGCATCCAGTCATCCACACATTCACACACTGGTGATGGCAGCTACATTGTAGCCACAGCCACCCTGGGGCGCACTGACAGAGGCGAGGCTGCTGGACACTGGCGCCACCGGGCCCTCTGACCACCACCAGTAGGCAACGGGTGAAGTGTCTTGCCCAAGGACACAACGACCGAGACTGTCCAAACTGGGGCTCGAACCGGCAACCTTCTGATTACAAGACGAACTCCCAACTCTTGAGCCACGATCGCCATAACTGTACCTCCTCGCTCCCTTAAATAAACGTCTAGTGGTTTTATTGTATACTAAGCTAAATCCAGCTTAAGGTGATTTTACTGATCACTACTTGTCTTTCTGTCTTTCCTTGTTCTTGGGTAGGACTGTCCTGCTGTCTCAAGAGGGCACGCAGCATCCTATGGGACTGCACACACCCAGGACACCGGGTGTTTAAGCTGCTGAGATTCAGGCTGCTGAGGTCCGGACAAACAGACTCAAGGACAGCTTTAACAACAGGGCAGTAGCCCTAACCCAGAGGGCCAGCTCTGTTCTAGGATGCCCCCTGGACCCAGTGGAGGTGGTGAGTGACAGGAGAATGGTGGCTAAGCTGTCGTCCCTGTTGGACAACATCTCCCACCCATGCAGGAGACTCTGACAGCACTGAGCAGCTCCTTCAGTGGCTGCAGCACCGACGGTGTGGGACGGAGAGATTTCCCAGGTCTTTCCTCCCCACTGCTGTCAGACAACATGGTCTCTGCAGATGACCACACACATGCAGACACACACATCCAATACACCATGATAGCCTTCTCCCAGTCTCCCTTAAATACAATATTATGTGCAAATTTTTTCCTACTATAACCAAGCATTTTATTCTATTTTGTTGTATATAGTACTTTTATTCTTGTTGTATAGTATGGTATGTGATTGTATCTTATCCTATTCTGTCATGTTTTTCTTAATTTTACTCTTAAACTTGTACTTTCTGCCATGATGAAAAATTTCCCCCGCGTGGGACTAATAAAGCTGATTTTATCTTAATCAATGCTAACAGCTGACCTGATTGGCTACCTCCCTGGACTTTTTTTTTGTTCAGTGCTTTAACTATATGGTTATTTTCTCATTTATTGTTTTAATATTGACACTTATTTCGATAATAGATAGATAATAGATAATAATTAGAGTGTTACAAAGCTCGTAGCGCGTTAGATATCCTCGGGTTGGTATTTCCCCACAACAAAAATAATTACACTTCCCTGATCACCTGTGTTTTTCTTTTGACTTCCTTTTACAGTGTAGAACTGCTTTGAAATTCATATGAACTGTTCGCACTAAAGTAAAAAATAACATCACTTATGCAGATACCCTCTCGGCGCCAGCTGCAAGGCTGGAGCTGAACAACAACTCCCTGATAACGACTGTGTTTAGTCTGTTCCTTCCCATTCCCTACAAGGCCACCTGGGTTGGCTGGAAGACTGTTTACTTAGC
This sequence comes from Neolamprologus multifasciatus, assembly GCF_963576455.1. Classification (NCBI taxonomy): domain Eukaryota; kingdom Metazoa; phylum Chordata; class Actinopteri; order Cichliformes; family Cichlidae; genus Neolamprologus; species Neolamprologus multifasciatus. Next base: position 986,299 of record NC_140459.1, read on the forward strand.
CTGGCAGGGCGAAGGACACTGTCTCAGCTGAACTATGGACACACATACATATACTGATACTGATAAGCACTCACCGACGCATCACCCTCCCTACCCCGGATCCAACGCCACCTCCAACGCTTACCTCCCCTCTGATGTGGACATCGGGTCAGTTGGAGGCGCAGTCGAAGATTGCAGCGGTCCCAGATCAGATGTACACACTGGAACTCTTTCCCATGTTGCTGTCTGTGTTTATTGTGCTATGGTGTGTTGATATCTGTGCATTCCTGTATTATCCTTCTGTGTTACACATTTCGATGTTTTTTTCCTCGCTACCTAGCCTGACCCGTCTCCCCAATGTGATGTTTGTGTTGTATGTACGGTCGGCAAGGTCAGTCATCTCGGTTGTGGGCAAAATACCTGCAACTGACAAATAAAGGCTATCTCATCATCTCATCATGAATGGCACACTGACATTTGCACATGACATCATTTGGACATGAGCAGATTGTGTGGTTGATAATCACACAGACTGATGTCTGCACAAAATTACACAAGAAATGCATCCATTTTGCATTTGCATCTACACACTGCACTGTTTTACCTGCAGCTGTGCTCCATGTACTTTCTACTAGCACCTCCTCTGTTGCATGACCCTACAGTGAAACTTCCTGGACATTCAAATGATAAATTAGAAGGGATGGTAAGCCACGTTTCTTATGTTTTCTGTATTTATTGTGTATAAAAGTAAAAAACACAAAAGCAAAAAATAACTTTCCTGCTTATTCAATATAATTCTCCATAATCTTAGGACAAAACAGTAAGAAAGTTTGTATTTATTCTTTGTTGTAATAATTCTTCTTCACAATAAAACTTATTTCACCTTAACCTCCTAAGACCCGAACTCTTCCACAGCAGCATTTGCATATTGGGGCCCAATGAATGTAAAAACAAAGAATTACCAGATTTTTTGTTTTTATGAAAATACATACGAGGACATTCGTTTAAAATGTTGATAGAACAGTAGCAGCATAATGTCCTCGTCAGTGGATATCAGGCCCATGTAGAGCAGAATTGAGTATTTTAGTCTAAATAACCCAAAATGTGACGTCCACATATGTGGACACAGGTGCTAGGAGGTTAATGGTGCCACATTTGTGGGTTGAGCAGCAGAGTTGAATATGTGGGTTACGTCTATGTAAAGTTGCCAAATCTTGCCCAACATCTTATTGAGTCTTGTTTTAAGCTTGTGGGGCTGCCGGGTGCTGGCTGTCAGGCACCCGGTTGATTAGCAGGATGTGTGCACATGGACTCTGGTACAGCTGTTAGTTGGTGTCTCCTCCAAGCATGCCACATCTGACTAATCTGGTTAGTACTCTATACTCCAGGTCTAGGTACCCTTGCCCCTGGAGGGGGAACTGCACCCAGACCCAGGTGGTGTTACCCTTTTCCCTGGGGTGGGGAGAAGCAGACCGCCCCGACTCCGCAGCAGCAGGGAGGCCCCACACTCCAGACCCCAGTCGGACAGCCAACTCCTCCTCCTAGCCCCCCGCTCCAGCAGGTCGCAGAGAACGGGGGTGTATGAAGACTCCAAAACCTCCCCCCACCCGCTCATATGTAGTGTTGATGCATGTGTGTTCTAAGGTGCATTTAAAACCCAGGAGGGCATGGAGCTACCTGCCAGAGAGCAGCAGGTAAGCGCATAGCCCCTCCTGATAGCCCTCAGTGTCTACGTGTATTTAAAATTGAGAGGTGGGCAACGACGCCAGGGGTGAGGTGTACACCCTGATGGTCTTTTGGATTCCGTGTAGCGTGCCCACCCCCAAGATCCTATATGTATGTGTTATGAGAGTGTGAGTAATGTGAATGTCTAAGTTGTGGGATAAAATTGAGGCACAGGCTATTGTCTATTGTCTATTGTCTATTGTCTTGTGTAGTCTGGAAGACGAGTGGAGGACGCGGTGGGTGCAGGTCTCTCTGTGGTGGGGCCGAGCGGCGCTGCTGAACTGCGCCCCGGTCTGGATGGGCCTGGGCCCCCTTGCCCTGGTGGGTTGCAGAGTATGGGGGTGCCTCCCCCGCTGACCCCAGAGAGGGGCCACTTGCCCCTCCCTTCCTTCCCTCCCCATCTCACAGGCTGAAAATGTTACCCAGCTAAATAGAGAAAATAAAAAAATAAAACATTTTCAGTGAGACATTTAACGACTTCCTGAGCGTGGCATTTTCAGCAGCGAGCGTTTCCACCTGCTGGTGACTGAACTCCAGGGATTCTCGCAAAGATTTAAATTCCCGGTGTAGAATCTCCACCAAGGACAGCCTTGCATCAAAACTGGACAATCGCTTGTGGATTGACTCTAGGATGTCTACAATATCTTTGTCGGCTGGCGATGTTGTGCCGGGGGAATCTGCCGGGCGACATCTTTTCGATGACAGCGTCTCAGATTTGGCCGGGGAAGCTGCACTCTGAGCTTTCTTCATCACGAGATCCTGGAAGCACTGATCAACGTGATCTTGGAGAGCCTCTAAACTCTCCCCGTTGTTCTCCAGGGTGTTGGAGATGATTTAGACAAATGTTGTTCAATTCTAAGCTACCATTCGCTTTAATTTTCCGCCGCAATCTCTGACGTCAGTTACAACATGAGTCGCTTACGTTGTCCGTCACTTCCGTCACTTGCTCTTATACTTAAACAGATACAGAGTAGGTCTCCTCCCATAGTATAAATCAGAGAGTGAAGGTACAACATCTCTCATGAGCTTAAGATGTGTGTGTATGCCAGAGTGCTCTGGATTAGACATCCTATCAATATGCAATCAATGATATACCTCTAAGGATATATGAGTATATGTTTCAAAGCATAAATGACAATCCGACAAAACAAACCTGACAAAAGGTCTGTTGCTTTATTACTTATTCAGGTTGTGTATCATGTTTTTTAAAACACAACTTTCAAAATAAGTAATCAGTAAAGTAACAGGAGTAGTTTTTTTTGGAGAAGTAATCAGTAATTAGTTACTAATTACCCTTTTCAAGTAACTTGACTAACACTGATTCACCGGGCGGTTTTCCACACTCTCTGGAAAACCTTCACTTGTTCCAAAATGCCTCAGACAGACGCTACAAACAGGGATGGACATCTGCACGCCTGAAGTCTCACGCATCACATGTTCCAGATCAGTCGGTCATGACTCTCATACTTTTTTCCATCTTGTGCTTTACTTGTTTTTCTTATTGTTAACATAGCAGCAGAGAAGACAGAGGGTAAGCACCTTCTTCTGTGACTTGCTTACATGTAGCATCCCTTTTCCTCACAACTGCGTGCAGACACACAACCAGGAAACAGATACATATCTGTATACAAATGAACTGTTAACACCTGCATCCACAGTAGTCCTGTCAGTTGGATTCCTCTCTTCGACTCTACACCTGTGTGTGTTTCTGCTTCCTCTACATTATATGTTAGTTACATTTGTTTAAAATAGATGTAGTCACTCTTTTCACATTAAAGAAATAAAATAAAACTGTTACCTGAAGAGAATTAAATTATGAGTGTTAGCTAAATGCAAAAATTTTTGCATTTAGGGAAATCTGGTTTTAGTTATAACATCTATGCTGCTATAACTGAAATCAGATTTCCCTAAATGCAAAAAACTTTGCTTAACCTGTTTGACTCTGTTTTTGTTGTTTAGCACCTGATCTTATCTGTGGTCCTTTCTGAGTGGGTATAAAAGCTGGCTTTCCTGGAGAACTCACTGATTAAACAAACAGCTGGAATCGGTGAAGAGCACGGCCTCTGTCACTGAGAGGAAGACAGCTCAGCACCGGGCAGACTGTAAGTCACTTCATCCTGAGTGTTTCACCACATTTCACACTCGTGTCTGTTCACACTTGTACGCTTCTGCTGTACAAGTCCAACCTCACTGATTTGTTTTGTTTTACATGATTTTTATGGCATTATATTTCTTTTATTCAGATAATCTCAAACTGTTTTGTTTATCGAGGCTATTTTTAACATTTTTATTCAATTCTATTTATCCCAAATATTCAGTTAAGTAAATATATTGGATATTTTCTTAATTCCATTAAATTTTATGTGATATAATTTTGTGTATCACAGTGCGAACTCTAAAAACGAAACTTGGTCATTTTATCTTTGAAGCATTCAAACACATTTCCAGAATGATGATGAAGATCTGTGCCATCCTACTTCTGTTTGTGGGTAAGTTTAAGAAAATAACCACAAATCATTCTGTGTGCAGGAGATGGATTTGAAATTTGGTGTTAATGTAAAATGTATCCATCATTAACCCTCTGAATCAGCCTCAGTCAACACACAGACTTCAAGCTCGACTGCAACCACAGCTGCTCCAACAACAACTGCAACTGCTCCAACAACAACTGCAACTGCAGCAACAACAACTGCAACTGCTCCAACAACAACTGCAACTGCAGCAACAACAACTTCTCCAACAACAACCACAGCTGCTGCAACAACAACCACAGCTGCAGCAACAACAACCACAGCTGCAGCAACAACAACTGCAACTGCTCCAACAACAACCACAGCTGCTCCAACAACAACTGCAACTGCTCCAACAACAACTGCAACTGCAGCAACAACAACTTCTCCAACAACAACCACAGCTGCTGCAACAACAACCACAGCTGCAGCAACAACAACTGCAACTGCAGCAACAACAACTTCTCCAACAACAACCACAGCTGCTGCAACAACAACTGCAACTGCAGCAACAACAACCACAACTGCTCCAACAACAACTGCAGCAACAACAACCACAGCTGCTCCAACAACAACTGCAACTGCAGCAACAACAACTGCAACTGCTCCAACAACAACTGCAACTGCAGCAACAACAACTTCTCCAACAACAACCACAGCTGCTGCAACAACAACCACAGCTGCAGCAACAACAACTGCAACTGCTCCAACAACAACCACAGCTGCTCCAACAACAACTGCAACTGCTCCAACAACAACTGCAACTGCAGCAACAACAACTTCTCCAACAACAACCACAGCTGCTGCAACAACAACTGCAACTGCAGCAACAACAACTTCTCCAACAACAACCACAGCTGCTGCAACAACAACCACAGCTGCAGCAACAACAACTGCAACTGCAGCAACAACAACTTCTCCAACAACAACCACAGCTGCTGCAACAACAACTGCAACTGCAGCAACAACAACCACAACTGCTCCAACAACAACTGCAGCAACAACAACCACAGCTGCTCCAACAACAACTGCAACTGCAGCAACCACAACTGCAAGTGCAGCAACAACAACTGCAACTGCTCCAACAACAACCACACCTGCTCCAACAACAACTGCAACTGCAGCAACAACAACTTCTCCAACAACAACCACAGCTGCTGCAACAACAACCACAGCTGCTGCAACAACAACCACAGCTGCTCCAACAACAACTGCAACTGCTCCAACAACAACCACAGCTGCTCCAACAACAACTGCAACTGCTCCAACAACAACCACAGCTGCTCCAACAACAACTGCAACTGCTCCAACAACAACCACAGCTGCTCCAACAACAACTGCAGCTGCTCCAACAACAACCACAGCTGCTCCAACAACAACTGCAACTGCTCCAACAACAACCACAGCTGCTCCAACAACAACTGCAACTGCTCCAACAACAACCACAGCTGCTCCAACAACAACTGCAACTGCAGCAACAACAACTTCTCCAACAACAACCACAGCTGCTGCAACAACAACCACAGCTGCAGCAACAACAACTGCAACTGCAGCAACAACAACTTCTCCAACAACAACCACAGCTGCTGCAACAACAACTGCAGCAACAACAACCACAGCTGCTGCAACAACAACTGCAGCAACAACAACCACAGCTGCTCCAACAACAACCACAGCTGCTCCAACAACAACTGCAACTGCTCCAACAACAACCACAGCTGCTCCAACAACAACTGCAACTGCTCCAACAACAACCACAGCTGCTCCAACAACAACTGCAACTGCTCCAACAACAACCACAGCTGCTCCAACAACAACTGCAACTGCTCCAACAACAACCACAGCTGCTCCAACAACAACTGCAACTGCTCCAACAACAACCACAGCTGCTCCAACAACAACTGCAACTGCAGCAACAACAACTTCTCCAACAACAACCACAGCTGCTGCAACAACAACCACAGCTGCAGCAACAACAACTGCAACTGCAGCAACAACAACTTCTCCAACAACAACCACAGCTGCTGCAACAACAACTGCAGCAACAACAACCACAGCTGCTCCAACAACAACTGCAGCAACAACAACCACAGCTGCTCCAACAACAACTGCAACTGCAGCAACCACAACTGCAAGTGCAGCAACAACAACTGCAACTGCTCCAACAACAACCGCAACTGCAGCAACAGCAACCACAGCTGCCACAGCGGCTGCAGTTGTAAATGAAATCAGCCTGACTTTGGTCATCGTGACAGTCGTAGCTGCTGCACTTGTATAAAGAGATTCGTCACTATGACCTGATCAGTGCAGCTCAGTGAAATACGATAGATTTTTATGACGTATATCATTATTTCATTTTCTCATCACATATTTGTTCACATATTTTTTAAATAACATCAAAGTAATGAAGTGTTGTCTGAAAAAGACAACAATAATATTAATAATTAATAATAATAACAACAACGGCAACAACAATAATAATAATAATTTTCATGAACCCAGTTGTGTGAACCACAGCAGGGTTTCTACAGGGAAACTAAACTAACAAACTAAATTACAACGTCATGAAAAAGCTCGTTTTGAGTCAAAGAAAGTGGAACAGAGGGAGGTTGAAGCCCCCTCAGCCTGTCAGCACATCTGAGAGCAGCTAAACGGTCCATCCAGCTTATGTGTAGAAAATGATGCAGAGGGCAGAAGCAGAGTTTGGAGTGTGCACAGCATCTTTATTTTTAATCACAGCTATAAATCAAAGTATAAGTCTGATTCATATGAAGAATGTGAGAAATGAGTGTTGGACATGTCTGTCCTGATGTGTGAATTTATTGTGCCTGGACCTCATTAATCTTTGAACTTAGCACTGAGTCTGAGAGTGGTGACGAACATATAATCTATACTAATCACTCAGGCTGAATAATGTGTGTGTGAGTGAAAAGACACCAAGGAGTCACTCGTCTAAAATAATGTCTGACTCTTTAAATGTGTGTTTAACATGAAGTCAAGTATACTGATATGGGACTGAATGTTCATATTAATGGGGTTTCCTGTGTGAAGAATAACAGGGTCAGCATTAGCTCTGAGTAGGTTAATTAGACGAGTATAATTCAGGTCATTTGATTCTGTTTTCATTATTATTTGATTCTGCTTTTGCTTTGCTCCTGCTAAACTGCAGTTAGCAGTCTCCTGTTTAACTCTGTGAAACAGTAAAGGTCAAAATCTGAGTATTAAAGTACATTAAATGGTTCTTACAGGTTAGTCCTTTAAACGTAACAGATCCTTGGGTCTGTTACGTTTAACAGACAGACTTCCAATGTTTGGTTGCCTCTGGCTTAGTGTGTGGAATTAAAGAAATTATTTTACAGCTACAATATATCCTGCAGCATTGACATTGCATTAAGATGGTTATTAAACCTGCTGGCTTTACATTAACCTTTTATTACAGGGGCAGCCATAAGAATTGTACACACACTGCATTTTGTGCTTATTAAAGAGTTAAAGCTCAGTCAATTAAGGACAGGTCATAAGCCTCGTTCGGCGCGATGTCCGGGCGATCTATTGTGTCAGTGACAAAACACATATAGTCCATATAATCTAGAAACAGGCCTGAGCAAAGGCCTGAAACTATTCAGCAACCTGTGGCGTTTGACTTTGCTTAGTAACAGGTGACAGAAGATGTGGATTCATCGCCATATATGGACAAAGATGCTACGGAGGGGAACTTCGGTGTCTGCATTTATCTCTTAAAATTGACCATTGTCTGTAAAAAATGCAAAAAATGTTATTAAGATGTAAATAATGTTCTTGGAAAACGCGAGAAGGGGCGTCAAACCCTGACATTATAAAAGCAATTGCTTGTGTATTTTTGGGTGGAGATCTATGCTGACTGTGTGCAGTATCCATCTCCCCGCGCGTGTGTTCAATAAAATTGTTTGACCAGACTCTTCGGGACCAGTGTTATTTTGTTTTCCTCCTCAATATTTTCGAGTTCGGGACAAGTACGAGTTTGGACAAGAGATTGAAGCTGGGCCATGCTGGGCTTAATTTAATTTATTCAAAATTCATCAGTTTAAATGAATTCTGAATTTCACTGCAGGCCTGTCACCTGCTGCTTTCTGAACCCACTGAAGGTGTAAAAGGTGGAAGAAGTCGCTTTTAGCACTTTGGTGGTCATTTTCCCGGTGTTCTTCTTTTGTGATTCTTTTTCAGTTATTGCTGAACCTTTAAAATAAAATAAGTTCGCTTACAATCCCACCAGTATGGTATGTTTGATTTGTTATTATTTTTAGTTTAAGTTGTTTGTGTTTTAAAACACATAAAACGTGTGTGTTTGCCGAGTCTGGGATTGGGGCTGCGCTGCAATACGCAAACCTGCCGTTAGGGGCACTACCGCCGCAAAGCGGTGTGCAGCTTTACCGGGAGCCGCAGAAGAAGAAGGGAAAAATGGCCACGGCTAATGTTAGGTAGCTTATGACTGTCGAAAAATGTTTCGTTCCTGATATTTTTGGGCGCTGTAGTTTTGTACCGAGGCTCCGTGACAACGTAAAACCCCTCCGCCGACATCGTAAAGGCTGTGGCGGGAAGCCGAGCCCCGCTGCGCGCTGTTCGTAGCGGTCTAGTGGCTCCGTGTCTGCGGCGGTGTCAGCTGCCGTCACTTAAACGTCAGGTGAGTTTCTTCTTTCCTCTTTTTCGTCCTTTTCAGTGCGCGTCGACGGATGTAAAGCGTTTGGCTGTTAAATCCGCAAAACTGCGTCAAAGTTTGCAAACTTTGGAGTGTTCGGTCCCTGCAGGAAGTTTGAAGGCTGGCAGCTGTTGGTGAGTTCCTCTTGTGGGAACTAAAAATAAGCTGTGGTTCTCAACAGATCATCAGCAGAGACCGCGGGGCTGCTGTGAAGTTACATGGCTTTGTTTTCAGAATAAATCCGGTTCCTTTGTAATCATTTAAAAACGGAAGAAATCCAAAAAGATGAGAACACGCGAAGAAAGCCGAGATGTTTACACATGCAAGCGTGTAACTGCACGATCACTGCCACACCGAATCACATCCGTTCTTCTCTAACACGTCAAATGTTGCACATCATTCTGCAGAAATTAGCCCGAAAAAAGCTTTGCAGTGAAGAGACCCAGCAGACTGCACAGGAAACGGATCTGGATTTAGCAGGGATCATTTGTGTGTTTGTTATACAGCGAGATTAACACACATCTGCACTTGAAGTTTTAGAAACCACCACGCCTTTTATGTTATTTCACAGCAAGCAAATATTTAACACACATATTACAGCTGTCTTTGCTCAGTGACTGGTTTTCGTCTTGACAGTCCACATCGCTGGCATCGCATCGTTCAGCATGTTTGTGGGTAGATTTGAATGCTTCAGCCTGTGCAGCACATGTGATGTGGATATGCTCCTGATGACTGATGAGACTGAATTCAAATGTTTGTTGCTGCACGAGTTCATACATTTAAAACAGATTGAGTTATTCTGCCAGCCCAGCATGTGGAGGTGTTGCTTTTAAAAAATATATATGTATGTCTTCATGTGGATTTCTTTGTGTTTATTTTGAGTCTGTAATAAAATGACGAGAGCATCTGATTGTGTTTTCTCTCCTGTCTCTCAGTGAGGATTGATTGGGGGGAAGCGCAGCCATGGCAGCTCCGGTAAACATCCAGGCTCCCAGTAAGACCTGGGAGCTGAGTCTGTACGAGCTGCACAGGAGCCCTCAGGTAAAGCTGTGTGTGCCCAGAACTCACTGCAAAATAGAGGCAGTGTCTTAGGAAACTGTGAGGAAATAATTTGTGATGTTTGCTGAAGGGTAAATGAGTTTGTAAGCTTTGTTCCCAGAGCAGAGAAATAGAAAACAAACAGCTCGGCTGAAAGCACCAACTGTGATGTAGCAGAAATGAAGAACCGCAAATGTTCTCACGCGTTTGGTGTGTTCAGGAGGCCATCGTGGACGGGACGGAGGTAGCCGTGTCTCCTCGCTCTCTGCACAGCGAGCTCATGTGTCCCATCTGTCTGGACATGCTGAAGAACACCATGACCACCAAAGAGTGTCTGCACCGCTTCTGCTCAGACTGCATCGTCACCGCGCTGCGATCTGGGTGAGCACGAGCCGCCGCTGCACCTGATTCACCATCGCCGTGTTCACACAGCTTGTTTTGGCCAATTATAAATAATTTGGAGATAAATGTGGATGAGTTGTTTTCTGCGGTGGACATGCTGCCACCGTCCCTAACGAGAACAAACGCGTCGCGGTGACGTTTGTGTAGCTGAATGTGTTCACTGACTGATTTTAAGCCGATTATTCAGCGATTACAAAGCTTCGGGCCGGTTTTCCCTGTGCAGGAACAAGGAGTGTCCGACCTGCAGGAAGAAGCTGGTTTCTAGACGTTCGCTGCGCAGAGACTCAAACTTCGACGCGCTGATCTCGAAGATCTACCCGAGTCGCGACGAGTACGAAGCCCACCAACGCCGCGTCCTCGAGCGACTCAACCGGCTGCACAACAAGGAGGCGCTGAGCTCCAGCATCGAGGAGGGGCTCCGGCAGCAGGCCCGCTACAGGTCCGAGAGGTGACACGGATCAGTTCTATGATTTCACGCTTCTGCGCTCGAGAGAGCGCCGCGGATCCTCCTGAGTACAGCGTAGCATCACAGAGCCGCACATGCTGCGCTGCTTCAGCCTGCATGCCGCTTTGCAACCCACCCTCTCCCCAGCTCCTCCTTTTCTTGCTGTTCCTGACTTAATAACACCGCTGCTGTTATGACAACTGACCACACCCTGTAAGTTTAAGCCCCTCCCCTCTGAATGATAATTACTGTTGTGTGTGTTTACCTTGGGGCTGCAGGAATCACCGGGTGAAGAAGCCCACTCAGGAGAGTGATAACACCACCTACAGTGGTGGGGAGGACAATGGGGACTCCCGTTCACACCTCTCCCACGACTCCGCCCCCTCACACACGCCACACCCCTGTGGTCAGACCCCTCCGGAGGCCGGGCCGAGCCGCAAGCGGCCACGTCCGTCCGATGACGGCTCGGGACCCGAGGTGGACAGCGGGAGCCCGACTCCCCCGCTGAGACGCCACAAAGAGGGGCTGTCCTCCGAGATCGAGCTGGTGTTCAGACCACACCCACAGCTGGTCCACGCCCAGGACTACAACCAGACCAGGTCGGAGCTTTTCTGAAGTAGCTGAACAAACGTTTTATACTGAAAATGTGAATCGTTTAGTCAGGTGCTCGGCTGGCAGAGACCAAAAACAGCTAAAACCAGGAAATGACGAGAAATCAGTAAAATGTGTGAATACGAACATGAACGTGGTGTGACGCGGTGAGCCTGTCGTTTAATTTGTCAGAGGTAGAGCACACCGCCATCATCTGCCTTTCCCTTGTCAGATATGTGAAGACAACAGCGAACGCCACGGTGGACCATCTGTCCAAGTACCTCGCACTGCGCATCGCTCTGGAGGACCGACGGCCCGAGAACGACCCCGAGGACCGAGGGCGAGAGGAGGCAGGAGGAGAAGAGGCGCGAGCCGAGGGGGGGGGAGGTGAAAACGGAGGGATGGCAGGAAGCGGCGAGGGGACGAGTCTGAGCAACGTCAGCGAGAAGCAGTACACCATCTACATCATGACGCGGGGAGGCCAGTTCTCTGTGAGTGAGGCTGAACACGGCTTTCAGAGCCGGTTAACGAGTCCCGTTTTATTCAAGCTGCATGTTTGTTATCTTTACAGACTGATGCACACGTGCGCTCCTGAAAAGATGTCTTAGATTAAAAAAATACATATAAATCAGTGGGAAGTTTGAAGTCTTCTCATTTTAAATTCGGTCATTCAGTGTTACTAAATAAACGCGTTAAGTTGCCTTACCTCTGGTAAACCTTCAAAAATGGCAACATATCTTATTTTGCATGTTTGGATCTTAACGAGGTTCCAAGTAGAGCTTCAAGATGCAACAACAACAAATGGGAGTGAAACCGTTTTTATTGGAAACAGCTAGAGGTGGGAATCACCATACATCCCACGATACGATATTATTGCAATTTTTAAAAATATTTTGCGATATTCAGATTCTGTACATAAAGGTAAACTTTATCAATCATCATTTTCTCTAATATCAAAGTCTCACACTCAGTCTTTCTCTCATTTCAGTTTGATTGTTGACAAACTGAACGGTTTGTATTACAGTCTAGTCCAACTTAACTGAATCAACCATCTGGTACAATTATAGCTATTCTGAACTATGCAGTTTATGAAAACTATGCAGCCCCTTCAGCAACTGAAGAATTTGAAAGGAAATTAAAACAAAATATAATTTTACATTAAATAAAAAAGTTTTAAACTTAATTAAAATAAAACATGTCTTAAATTAAAATAAGTAAACTGTCACATTTGGACAGTGAAGGAATGTCAGGATTCTTGCTCAGAAAAAGGATCAACATGCTCTGAAGTCAGAGCACAAAAACCTTTTTGTAACAAAGTATCGATTTCTGCTGTCCCTGTATCCATACATTATTAGCAAACAAAATATCACCATGCTACAAAGTATCCATTTTTCCCCCACCCCTAGAAACAACACTTAAACTGAAACAGGTGGTTTTACAGCTTTTTTTGTTGGATTGTGTCTAGAGCTTTTATTGTGAAAACCCAGGACAGAAAGTGGGCTTTGTATAGTGCAGTCAGGCTGGTTCCTGCTGTGATTTTGTTTTACGATGGAGGAAATCTGGACTGATCGATTCCATTAGAAGCTTTTTTGTGATCTGACCTTTTTGCTCATCCTTCCTCTCAGACCCTAAACGGCTCGCTGACTCTGGAGTTGGTGAACGAGAAGTACTGGAAGGTCAGGAAGCCTCTGGAGCTGTACTACGCCCCCACCAAAGAGCAGCAGCAGCCCCAGCAGCAGCAGCAGCCTCCTACCCCACAGAGGGAGGCCTGAGGGGCAGCGGTGGACTGCTTTCCTCTCCAACGTGGCTCTTTGATTTCTCTTGTTTTTTATGATAAGTTAGCTCAGCTGCCACAGTTTCACAGAAAACCTGCGTCATGTTTTTCTTATTTACTGTTATTAATGGGATCTCTTCATCTCCTCACTGAACTGGCTGTAAAATGTGAGCCGATTCCTCAGCAGACAAACTGATGAGAGTCTACAGAGTGAAACTAAAGCAGCAGCTGCTGGAGTCCAGCTGTTTTTGATGCTTTCGAGTCAGCCGTGTGTGCTGGACGAAGCCAGATGTTCTCCATGCTTCGCTAACATGCAGATGAGACAGTGAGCAGCTGCAGCAGCTTCCTCATATCTACGTGTCTGAGGTGCCAAAATAAAAGCACCAATTCAAAATGTGACTATTAAAAAATGCATTTTCTTTTCTTTTTGCAGAAATGACCAAAACAGAACTTTGGAAACTGTACAAAACATGATAAACTAGTTTAAGAGAGCACGGTCTTTATGGACGCACATTTTCAGCGGGAAAAATACGTCTTAAATATTTTTGGAGTCAATTTTGTGAAAGTGTTTCCAGATGGAAATGTTCAGGGTTTATCGGTCAGAAGCTTCTTTTTTAAATAGAAGAAAAACTTTGGGATCAAACGTGTTTTCCTCAGTGTCCTCCAGCCCACTCCCACTCTGCTTTTGAGACCAGGTGAAAGTATAAAGCTCATCTTCTCGTGCACCTCCGGCTGCTTTTTTAATTTATTCTATTTTTCAGATTTGTCGGTGGAAGCCGGTCGTGGCGAGCTGTAGTCGTGTCAGAAAAAGGTCGCTGGGCTGGATAGCTTTATTTTCACGAGGTCGTTTCACGGCACTGCCCCTCGACACGTCACAGCGAGCTGCTGCTCGAGGGTGGATTTCCCAAATTAAATCAAATGATAATTAAACATTTGACCGACAGTCTTTTTTTGGCTTTGAAAAGGCTTTAGTGGAATTTTTCATCTTTTCTACAAACTGGTGAATTAAACGTCGGCGTCAGCAGCGGCGCTTTTGGATGCAGCGATGAGGCAGGAGTAGTTTTCTGAAACATTTCCTTAATAAAAAGTTGTACACAGATGTTTAAAAGCTCATATTTTGCTAGTCTTGAATGTTTCCGTCGTCTACAGATGCAGCTGTGCAGTAACACGTTTCAAACACTGGCATGAAAAAGCGTTTTTCACGAGCCCGCTCGGGTCCTGCTGCTTCAAGCCTTCGCTCCACTTCTTACGCACTTTAAACTTCCTGCAGCCATATCGTTTCCCCACATCTGTTTCTGTGGGACGTCTCTATTAGAATGAAGCAATATTTCATTTCTGATGTGTGATACTGTCTTTCCTCCTGTCATCAATGCAGCACAATAAACTGTTGGACTCGATCTCCAGCTTCTGTTTTTGTGTCTCCAACTTAATCGTGTCTCAGTGTAACGAACCTGCCCTCAGAAATATTAGACTAAACAAAGGTCTGCACACCGGAGCATCATCTGCATCACTGCAGGGTGTCGACTGAAGCTCAGCTTCTCTATCCTGCTCTCAACCTGCCTCTGAGGCAAAGCAGGGAAATAAGTTTAGTCTGAAGTGCAGATGTCTTCTCTTGGACGTACTCAGAGCACTCGTATCGTTACTGAGCAGCTCCATCTAAAGCCTAAAATCTCAGATTTCTGTTCAAAATCCTACTTGTTCAGCTGTTTAAATACAACATCTACTTCTGAACATCAAAACTGCTTCACTGAGGTCCACCGAGACGCCACGTCCCTTCAAAATAAATCACCGCGGAGCTCCCAGCTCGTTGGTGAGAGAAGTAAAGCAGCACAGGGGACGAGAACGTTTTGTGAACTGTGGTGTTTTATTGAAACAAAGGGAAGCGGGGCAGTTTACTTCTTCTTGGACACGCCGACGGTGCGACCACGACGGCCGGTGGTCTTGGTGTGCTGACCGCGCACACGCAGACTGCAGGGAGAGAGACAGAAACAGGTTAGGACGTCTGTAACAACAGGACTGAACATGTTTGAGGATTTCATTTGTTTTTAAAGGCTTCAGTTTAAAGACAAACTTATAAGCTCTCCACCATCAGAAACTCAAACATCTGCTTCAGGAACATCAACAGGATGTTTAACTGGTCTGTAAATCAGCAGGACGACATGCATCACAATGTTTGAGCCTATTATTAACCTCCTAGGACCGGCGTCCACATATGCAGACGTCACATTTTGGGTCGTCTAGACCAAAATACTAAATTTTGCTCCACAAGGGCCCCTACGAGCACATTATACTGCCTGTTTTATCAAAATTAAAAATGAATGTCTTCATATGTGGCTCTTTTTTTTTTTTAGAAACAAAAATTGGGTAAAAACATTTTTTTTAGACCGTTGGTGCAGAGGTCGCTGCATCTACGCTCTACAGTCACACACATGTATTTAGCCTGTCAGTGTGGACACACGCAGAGGCTGCATCGGCGTTTCTGAGCTCACAGTTCAAGTTTTTCAGGACAGGCTCACTCTGCAGACGTTTACTCAAGTGTGGCACAAACGTTCATGAAGTCTGAGCTCTGCAGGACGTGTCCCGCTCACAGATCTGTGCACTCGGGTAAACGGAGGACGCGTCGATGCAGAGCCTTCTCACAGCAGCGTGAATGAAGGACGGAGCTCTTACCCCCAGAAGTGCCTGAGACCACGGTGAGCCCTGATCTTCTTCAGCCTCTCCAGATCTTCTCTCAACTTGTTATCCAGGCTGTTGGCGAGGACCTGAAATCAGACACGGGGATGGTCACGGGTGCCTCGAACTAGCTCGTCCAATCAAATACTTTGGTGTGAACCTCGTTCAGGTTTGAGCCAAAACTTGACTGAAGAATGGGAGACAAAGCAGCAGCTGCCGATCACCCACCTGGCTGTATTTGCCGTCCTTCACGTCCTTCTGCCTGTTGAGGAACCAGTCTGGGATTTTGTACTGGCGAGGATTCTGCATGATGGTCACCACACGCTCGACCTGACAACCAAACAGCTCCGGTTACTACGCAAGGAAACTGAATATGGTGATCGACAGGAGAGGATCTAATGAAGCGTTGAAGTCTGGGAGACTGACACCGTCTGCCTGAGGAAACATCTGCTGCTTCACGTCAAAGTCAGGACAAACTTCATCCAGGAATCAAAGTATTTTGATCCTGATTGAAGCAAAATGCTCTGCAGACAGAAGAGTCCATCGAGCAGACAATCTCACCTGACGGTAACATCACGCCTCAGCTAAACCAATGATGTCTTTGATGATTACGTCACTCTGCACCCCTTTGAGACGGGAGGCGCTTCTTTACCCCCTCGTTTGTCTAAATGTGTAAAAACTGGAGCATTGCAGTGGCAGATACACTCATACGGCACGGTGCGACCACCTTCTGCACAGGTGTGCCAACTAGTGCTGGGTGTTCACGGTAACACCGGTGTCAGGTTGGGCAACGATAGGAAAATGAAATATGGCGATAGAATATGGGTAAAACGCGCATGCGCAGTGTCTTTGTTTACATACGCACATGGCGGCGGCAGAACGAGAAGAGCGAAAGTGGATCGTTGAATGAAACAGATGAACCTGAACTGGTTTGTAAAAATGCTGCAGCTTCACTGGTGGAACTGGTTTAGCTTTCGTCCGTCAGATACACAACAAAGCACTATTTTTGGTAGCGCATGCTAGCGGGCCGTCGTTATTACCGTGTTGTTTGGAAAATACGGCACACTTAAAATCAATCCTTTGATTTTTCTGAAAGTCGACAGAGCCCCTTATAATCCCGTGTGCCTTATGTATGAACTCTGGTTGTGTTTACTGACCTCGAAACGATTTTATGTGCACGGCGCTCGAACATCTGTCAAATGTTTCAGTACGACTTTGCTAAGCTACGAAGCCGCACCGCTTGATGGATTGTCGGAGCATTACGGCTATCGTAGGCGGAGCCTCGCGGAGTGATACGTACTGTGCTTCAACATAATGTTACCGTATTGTGTGTGTTTAACCTCTTTTTAAGTGTTGTGGATATTATACATGGTTATGCTGAGGATATGTCGGCCAGTTTCCACTGGAAATGCCTTTTGGTTAAACTGTCAGCGATGAATTTGCATTTGCACTGTTAAACTTTTATATAACTTAAACTTAAAACAGCTGCTTGTTTAAGTGAAAATACATTGATGGTTTTTTGTTTTTGCACTAATAAAGTTGTGGAGTCGTAAAGTATTTTGTCTCGTGTCAATTACATCATCAGTTATATCGTTATCGCAAATTTTCAAATGTATATCGTGATAAAGATTGTTGGTCATATCGTCCTGCTCTAGTGCCAACGTTAACCTGCTGCTGGTAGCCACACTTTACTCCTCCGACTTGTGAGTCACAGAACAAAGTGCCGTCTCTTTGCCTTCATGCGATAAAACAAGACGCTGCTCTGAGGACGATTGAAATATTTCTATAGCCATATCCTCTGTGAGCTCGAGACCGGCCTGCAGAGAGCCGACCCTCCAAACGCTTCACAGATCAATACTCGTGATACTTGTTGCACAGATTCAGAACCACCACTAAAGCTCCAGTGACAAAATCTCCTGACAACACGAAAGCATCACAACTCGCCGTTTTCATTCAAAGCTCTGAACAATCCTCACCTCCTCCTCAGTCAGCTCTCCGGCCCTCTTGTTCAGGTCGATGTCGGCTTTCCTCAGGACAACATGAGCGTAACGTCTGCCAACACCCTGAGAAGAGACAAAGTGTTAACAACACGCCGACAATCACAAAAAACACAGCGCAACTGATGTGATGATGAAAAACAGTTGGAACAAGCGGCACAGTCTCAGGGAGGAGCTCACCTTGATGGCAGTGATGGCGAAGGCGATCTTCCTCCTGCCATCAATGTTCGTGTTCAGGACACGAAGAATGTGCTGGAACTTCTCAGGGATGACCAGAGACTGAGACGCAGAGGGAAACAAAGTGAGTCGCACACAGCAACATGTATTTTCTGCAAAGATCATGCAGTAATACACATACATGTTTACAAGCTTCACGCTGCATATATAACACGTATCTTTATGTGTTAACTTATGTATTTGCACAGTGTGCTAGAGGTTCATGAGGATTTCTCTTAGTTCAGCCCCGTTAGCCCAAACAGATCGACTGCTGCGGCTCTGAACAGCTTCAGCTTTGTTCAAAAAGAAAAAAAAGAGAGCTCACGACTACAACATCCCAGCAGTACTTCAACTATTTGAAATATTGTGTATTTACATCAGAGTACTTCCAGCTCCCGGCCAGGGTCCACCAACATGCTTGGCGAGGCTAAAGCCTGTTAGCTCTGAGGGCTAACCGCCTCGAACTATGACTGCTTCTTAAAGTTTGAAGCAGCACAGAGTCTAAATCCACAGCTACGAGTGCCAGCAGCAGACGCCGGGCATGTGGACGCTTTATAACCGGGAGTAAAAAACGAAGTTAACTGTTGGCGCTCGTCGACACAGCTCCGCTCACATCCCACAGCAAACTGCGCTAAAACGTCAAATTAGCAGCAATAAACTGAAAATTCCGCACCAGCCCACTCAAGTAGGCTGTGGAGGATTTCTCGGATGTATAAACGTGACAAACAAGCGCGACTGAAGTTGGATGATCACGGATTTCTGAGATATTTCAGTCCGACAGAAAAGACACTCACCATCTTGGAAGCAGGTTCCGTGCGAAGAGGAAGCCGCAAGCCTCTCGCGAGAGTTTGACCCCTTCGGGGAACGGAAGTTGGTCCATCACTATCGAGTCGTCCGACTGGAAAAAAAACTGTGTTCAAAAGAAACAAGAAAATACGTGGCTTAACGCGGTTAGTTTCGTTAACTCACGCGAAATAAATGTTTATTGAGTCCCACTGATTTATCACCCACGCCACGTGATCGTGATAATACCGCGCTCGGTTAATAATACGATATTTTTGCTAAGTACGAGGTGGAACTTTAGATTTGTATTTTTTTTCTGACGTCAGCGTAAATTGGCCGCAATGGCGGAGGGAACCGCGACCGCTGCTGGAGCTGGGCCCGATGTAAACACAGCTGGGAACCCGACAGAAGTCGCCATGGCATATTTACAGGACGAGGTAAGACGTTCTTCTTCTGCTGCGTTCAGTTTCACGGAGGTAATCGCCGGTGAGCGCAAGCTTTAGCTGCGTGAAGCTCAAAGAAGCTGTTAGCAGGTGGAATCATTCTACGGAGCGCTGATGCTGCTGGATGCTAATGGGTAGCATTGACTTCCTTTTTCTGAGGAGGAAAAGGCGATTTAGGTTTATCAGTTGTCGTTCTGGTCCCGCATTAATAATCCTGATTATGGCTGATTATTGATTATTATCAGATTTGGACTGTTTTGCTGCATCAATCAGTTTGTTATTAGTTTAAGTCTGTCATACAAACACAGCGGAGGTGGTGTGAGCAACGGCTAGAAAACAGATGTTTATTCAGTCAACTTCTCTCTGTGTAAATACGCACATCGGACACTTTATTAGGTACACCTTGATGTAACCGGACCTCATTTTTCCTTCAGTCGGTTTAAGTCTTCAGATTCAGCTGTTGATAACATTCCTCAGAGATTTTGGTCCATGTTGACATGACATCATTATGACATCAGCACACAGTTGCTGCAGACTTGTCAGCTGCCATTCCACCACATCCCAAAGATGCTCTTTTGGAGTGAGATCACATAAGAGAAGAGTTTTATTGTCCTTGTAAGCAGCAGCACAGAACAAAATAAAATAATTAATACATGGCCACTAATCCAACTCTGCTGACTGTTGAGGCCAACTGAGTACAGTGAGCCCATCGTCACATTCAGGAAACCAGTTTAAGATGGTCTGAGCTTTGAGACAGGGTGTGTTATCCTGGTGGACACTGAGGTTATGCAGTGATGGGAATGGAAATGTTTTTTCCATCTTCTGTGTCCAGTTTTGGCGAGTCTGTGCGAACTGTAGCCTCAGTTTCCTCTTCTTAGCTGACATGAGTGACACCAGCTGTGGTCTTCTGCTCCCGTAGTCCATTTGCTTATGCTGTTCCTTGGTTGTAAGTCAGGCTCAAAGCAGTCTGGCGTGCGCAGAAGGTCTGATGTATGGACAAGCGCCTGTTTTTATGCATTGTGGTTAACAACAACGACGGTAACAGCATTGCGTGTCCGCTTGTTTATGTACCACATAAACCTTTTACAATAAAGCTCAAGATCCTGTTGAGACTTTTCAAAATAAACTGAATCACGTGAAAGAGCAGATTACGTTAGAACAGGCTTTTCCCCGCAGCACGCCGTGTAATAAACACTCACAAAGAAAACAGCGGCTGTTACAACTTATGTCTAAAAATGTATCGTTTCATGCATCGGTTAAAACACTCGACTCCAGCTACATGACACAGCTGGAAACACTTCACGCAAGTCGAGCTGCCCGAGATTCACAGAACTTACAGAAAATGTTACATTTTTGTGATTTATATCGTTATCGGACGATAGATGTTTTATATCAGGATATGAGATTTTGGTCATATTGCACAGCCCTACTTCTGTGTAAACTCTGCAGATGTGGGACAATCAGATCAGCAGATTCTGAAACACTCAGACCAACATACCATCCTCGCAGTCACTTCGATCACCTTTTCTCCACATTCTGATGCTTAGTTTGAACTACAGCAGGTCATCTGTACACGTCCACAGGTCTACATGCACTGAGTTGCTGCCAATTGGTTGATTCGATATTTGAGTTAAAGGACAGACTAACAGGTGTACCTAACAAAGTGGCCAGTAAGTGTATGTTTTCTCATTGGCTGGAATAAACAAGTGAGTGAATGAAAACCAAAGAAAGCTTTAATGTCAGTAAGTTTTGACAGTTTCATCCTGTTAATTATCACCACTGAAGACACTCTGGTTGTGTTTCACCCAGAAGACTGAAGCAGACATCGCTAACCTGAACCTGGGAGAGCTGGACATCACTACGGACGAGTTTATCCTGGATGAAGTGGACAGTAAGGAAAAGACTTCGTATTAAAGCTCGGCTGAGGTGGCACTTCCAGCTTCCTCGGTGCTGCCTCGCTGGAAGGTTTCGCTTGTCACTAACTGTCGTTCCCTTTTGTCTGCTGCAGTTCACATTCAGGCCAACCTGGAAGACGACCTGGTGAAGGAAGCGCTCAGAACAGTGAGAACTGAAAGAACAGAAGTCTGATATATAACACGTGCTCTGCTCTGACGGCCTGGTTGTCTCCTCTCGGTCTCCCTCAGTTGTGGTTTCTTTGCAGCAGTGATGTTTTGGTTTGCTGCTGCTGTGTGTGTGTGTGTGTGTGTGTGTGTGTGTGTGTGTGCTGCTTTCTGCTTCCTACAAACACTTTGTTCGTAGAAAGCAGCAAAGGTAGAAAATCTAACCTAAGAGTTAAACTGACGCTTTTAATGTGAAGGGATTTGTTACTTTTGTTTTGAAAGGTACTATAAAATAATTACTCTACACTTCCTCTTTCAAAGCACAGATAATACATTTCAGTTTCCTCCCGTCGGTTTTCAGGGTGTGGACCTCCGTCAGTACTCCAAACAGGTGGAGGCAGAGCTGCAGAGGATTGAACAAGCCTCCATCAAAGACTGTATCCTTCACAGCTGCCAGTTTCACCTAATAACGTATAAGCGCACACTAACACCCGTCACTGATGTTTTCCTGAGCGCTCGTCGTGCAGACATCAAAGAGAGTCAGAACATCGCCCTGCTGCACAACCAGATCACTGCCTGCGACTCCATCCTGGAGGTGAGACGACTGACATTTATACAAAGTCCAGAAAACTCACGCTGGGATGGACTCTTGTGGATATTTGAGAGTGATTCGAGTTTTCTGTGAATGAGTTGAGACGCGTTTAGTTTGTCACATCTTCTGAGCTGAGTTCTCACAGAAGCGTCAGCAGAAGAACACGTGTTCACTGTGTCGCTGTGCAGAGGTGGGACAGATGTTCCTGTCATTTTGCACCCGTACGTCAGTTTTCTGCACACAAGCTTAAAGTAATAAAGGCGCTTCACGTCACAGTGTGCTCACTAAAAGCAGCATGGCTGCCGTGGTTACTCGTCTCTGCATCAGAGCGGATTCTTGTCTGTCCTCGGTGCTCAGTTAAGTTTTTAGGTCCAGTTCAGGTGGGAAATGAGAGGCGGGCACGTTTCAAACTGTCCTCCTGGTGTTAAAGCAGATTCAGTCTAACCTCGCGGCTGTGTGTCTCTCAGCGTATGGAGGGCATGCTGAGCGGCTTCCAGAGCGACCTGTCCTCCATCAGCAGTGAGATCCAGACGCTGCAGCAGCAGTCGGTCAGCATGAACGTGCGGCTGAAGAACCGGCAGGCCGTGCGCAGCCACCTCAGCCAGCTGGTGGATGAGCTGGTGGTGCCTGGGGCCATGATCTCGTAGGTTTGACGGCCGCAAAGAAAAAGTGTCTGTATTGTGATGAGTGATTTGTTGGATCAGTTTGCAGAGACCTCAGAATTGTTCCTGATGGATTAACCATCAGTGGTTTGTGGTGATTGCATGACTTAATGTGCTGGTGGTGTGTTGGCAGCACCATCCTGGACAGTCCTGTGACGGAGCAGGAGTTTCTGGAGCAGCTCCACGAGCTCAACACTAAGATCAACTTTGCCAAAGAGCTGAGCTTCAGAGAGACGCTGGCGTGCTCCGACATCCAGGACATCGTGGACCGCCTCAAACTCAAGGTGAGAGACGGGCGGGAGGAAAGTTCCCGACGCTTTGGAATCACGTTTACAGTTAAAGTCCACAACAAACAGGAACTGAGAGGAAATCCTCATTAATAAGTCAGGAACCTGCTGAGCTGCTCTGCTGAGGTCCCGCGCCACACGAAGGCATTTAACTCATTCCTCAGGTTTTATATCTTTGTGATTGTATCCACACACTTTGTTCTCAGGCGGTGTCAAAGATCAGAGAGTTCATTCTTCAGAAGATTTACTCCTTCAGGAAACCGATGACCAACTACCAGATCCCACAGAACACTCTGCTGAAGTACCGGTGAGCACAGCTGAGCTTCATTGCTGACATATTTATGAGCGTCTGGGTCCACTCACAGGTGAAGACGCGAGTCTGCATCACACTGAACCTGCAGACGTCTTTTCTTTGTTGCTTTTGTCCATTTAAAGAGAAGACGTCCATTTTTACACTCGAGGAACTGAAACGTCTTTAAAAACACTCGTTTCTGTTACGCTGCTCGTTGGTCACATGACGGAGAATCCTGAGCATCGTTCACGGGCGGATCCAGGTGGAGTCTGTGCAGAGACTCGTCTGTGTCCTCAGGTGTATTTACCTGCTGCAGCGCTCTGACCTGCTGCTTCACCGACACTGCACTTAGTTTTTATTGATTTTAATTATTCGATATGTTCGACTGTTAATACGTCTGCGTTAGTTTTATTTGAGGTGAGTTTTTAAACTTAAAGGTGGACGTAGTCATGGCGACGTCACTCGCTGACATCACGTTTCCACCTTCTGTTTCCTGACCTGGAAGCTCCACCCATCTTTTTACCGTCTGTTTGTTATTTTTTTGTTGTGTTGAACTTGTGTTTAACCCTTTAAAGCCGGTCGGAGCGGGCACGCTCTGTTTTGCGTAACTATTTTTAAATCCCGGTAGCTCTGCAACCACGTGAGCTAGCGCAATAATTGTTTTTGCATATGAAACCAGAGGAGTTGTACTTACATCTTATGCCATCAGCTTGTCCTCGGTCACAGTTTCCTTCCACATATAGCTTTGTAAAAACTGCATAAAAAGCACTTGTAGAAACAAAAACATAATATTCCAGAAACACGCTTTGCTGATCCGATCAGCTGTTTGTAACACTTCCTACATTGGAATAGACGTCAGTGCGAACTATCGCATGTCCTCCATGACCTGCCCGAAACCGGAAGTGACGTCATTTTGCGGAAATGTAGTTTTTTACCATCAGGGCCTCATGAGCCTATACTGGTGTTTTTAAAAGTTATGTTTGACTTCATGACTTTCTGTGTGGTTTCTGGGATGCTTAGGACTCATATTGCACTGCTGGAAATAGTTTATTTTGATGCAGATGCTGCTTTTTTGCAAATTTGCATTATAATATTTATTTTCGTTTTTCCTGCAGTGTATAAAAATTGGTGTATTTCAAAAATAAAACTATGAAGACACTCAAAATAAATTTCCTGTGGTGGGAAACTATTTTGTGCAACTTTTTTGTATTTACAGTTTTGAGGGATAAGCCTCTTAAATTTCTCTAACTAGAAATATATGTTAAAAAAACAAAAACGATTTTCAATTTTTTTGTAGTTTATTGCACTTTTTTGCAATTTATGTAATTATTATGCACTTAATGCAGACATATTATTAAAATCTGGGCTGTAATGGTTGTATTGATGTATAGCAACTTGAAATGCTCCCAAAAATGGCTCCACAGCATGTAAACATATAATATAAGCTCTGGCGGACTTGGTTCTATGGTCGGTCTTAAAGGGTTAATTGTGCGTTAGACACAAAGTGAAGATGCTGATCGATGCTGTTGTTGTTTTCACTGCAGGTTCTTCTACCAGTTCCTTCTGGCCAATGAGAGAACGGTCGCCAAGGAGATCAGAGACGAGTACGTGGACACCATGAGCAAGATTTACTACAGTTACTTCAAGTCGTACAGCGGCAGGCTGCTCAAAGTGCAGGTGGGCGAGCAGCGGGGTCGCGACCTCGCTGCGTTTGTGTCGACGTGGCTGCACGCCGTCTCCGTGTGGATAACGGCTGATGTTTGTGTGTCCCGCAGTACGAGGAGGTGGCAGACAAAGACGACCTGATGGGAGTCGAGGACACAGCCAAGAAAGATATCCTTCACGTCTGTTGTTTGTGTCACGCCCGCTCGCCGTGTGCGCTCGGGCGCTCTGCCTGCTTTACATTTTCAGACTGTTTGAGGCTCCTTGACTCGCCGCTGCAGGTTTCTTCTCCAAACCGTCGCTGAAGAGCAGGAACACCATCTTCACTCTGGGCCAGAGGGGCGCCATCCTGAGCCCGGCCGAGCTGGAGGGGCCCATCCTGGTCCCGCACACGGCTCAGAGAGGAGACAGCAGGGTGAGAGGCGGAGCTGTCGCAGATCCAGCTGCTCAACCCAAACGCGTCCTGCAGATCTGCCGTTTACAAGAAAATCAAATTCTCAGTGAACAAACCAGCGTCTGTAACACGAGACACGCCCCCTTCAGGACGAACAGGAAGCACGTCCTCACTTTTAATGAACAGCTGATCTGAGCTCTGCTGCTCAGCGCTGACATCTTGTGGCAGAGATGAGATTTGTCATTTTCACTGTAGTTTGGGAGCCGTGACCTCGTCATAGACAAAGATGGAAACAGCTGCAGAGGTCTGCAGTCCCTGTAGTCAGCTGAAGGGGGCGTGTCCACTCTGTGATTGACAAGCTGTTGCCGTAGAAACGTGCAGTTTATGTTGTTGTGTTTCAGACTCCGAGATGGCGACAGTCACAGCGCTGAACACGAGAGAATGAGTGACATCACAGCGCGTCCATCGTTTATCTACAGTCTGTGCAGCCACAGAGGTCGTCTGAGGTCTAACTCGCCCTCTCTCTCTCCACAGTATCCCTATGAGACGCTGTTTCGCAGCCAGCACTACGCTCTGCTCGACAACGGCTGCAGAGAATACCTCTTCCTGTCGGACTTCTTCATGGTGGCTGGAAACTCCGCCCTCGACCTCTTCAACAGCATCATGGGAAAGACTCTCAGCATGTTCCTGGTGAGAACCTCCTGTCAGAGCTGCAGGCTTTCCTCTCTCTCCTCTCCAGCAGAAACGTTTGTTTGGTCAATTCAAACCACATTTATTATCCGACTTTGTCACAAACAGATATCAGACTTTGGATCATGAGCAGCGTGTTGTGTTTTGCTAACACTGATGTAACAGGACACGCTGGTAACAGCTGTGAGTTTGTCACTAAGCAGAATCCTCGGGTGATAAAATAAACACATGTTCAGCAGAGAGGAAAATGTTGAGTTTTACTCTGCAAACACCTCAGTCCTGGAAATGCTGAAGAAATTCAGGTAACAGGGAAGTGCATACAGCGATGTTTTTAAGTGGAGCCACTGGTGTTCCTGTAGGAACAGTCCAGGTTACATGAAACTAAACTTAAAGTCATAAAAGCCAAAAAAAGCTCCTTAGCGACAGTCGTGCAGCGTGTGTCAGCCCGCTCTCTGTCTCCTCCTGCAGAAGAGCATGTCCACCTACGTGTCCGACTGCTACGACAGCATCGCCGTCTTCCTCTGCATCCACATCATCCTCCGGTTCAGAGCCATCACGGCCAAGAGGAACATCCCAGCTCTCGACAAGTCAGTCTCCTCTGTTCCTGTAGTGTTCCTGTAGTGTTGCTGTAGTGTTCCTGTAGTGTTCCTGTAGTGTTCCTGTAGTGTTGCTGTAGTGTTGCTGTAGTGTTCCTGTAGTGTTGCTGTAGTGTTCCTGTAGTGTTGCTGTAGTGTTGCTGTAGTGTTGCTGTAGTGTTGCTGTAGTGTTCCTGTAGTGTTGCTGTA
The DNA here is from genome assembly GCF_963576455.1 of Neolamprologus multifasciatus. Lineage (NCBI taxonomy): Eukaryota > Metazoa > Chordata > Actinopteri > Cichliformes > Cichlidae > Neolamprologus > Neolamprologus multifasciatus. Next base: position 1,012,974 of record NC_140459.1, read on the forward strand.
GTGTTCCTGTAGTGTTCCTGTAGTGTTGCTGTAGTGTTGCTGTAGTGTTCCTGTAGTGTTGCTGTAGTGTTCCTGTAGTGTTGCTGTAGTGTTGCTGTAGTGTTGCTGTAGTGTTCCTGTAGTGTTGCTGTAGTGTTCCTGTAGTGTTGCTGTAGTGTTCCTGTAGTGTTGCTGTAGTGTTGCTGTAGTGTTCCTGTAGTGTTGCTGTAGTGTTCCTGTAGTGTTGCTGTAGCGTTGCTGTAGCGTTGCTGTAGTGTTGCTGTAGTGTTCCTGTAGTGTTGCTGTAGTGTTGCTGTAGTGTTCCTGTAGCGTTGCTGTAGCGTTCCTGTAGCGTTGCTGTAGCGTTGCTGTAGTGTTCCTGTAGTGTTGCTGTAGCGTTGCTGTAGTGTTGCTGTAGTGTTGCTGTAGTGTTGCTGTAGTGTTCCTGTAGTGTTCCTGTAGTGTTGCTGTAGTGTTGCTGTAGTGTTCCTGTAGTGTTGCTGTAGTGTTGCTGTAGTGTTCCTGTAGCGTTGCTGTAGCGTTGCTGTAGTGTTGCTGTAGCGTTGCTGTAGTGTTCCTGTAGTGTTGCTGTAGCGTTCCTGTAGCGTTGCTGTAGCGTTGCTGTAGTGTTCCTGTAGTGTTGCTGTAGCGTTGCTGTAGTGTTGCTGTAGTGTTGCTGTAGTGTTGCTGTAGTGTTCCTGTAGTGTTGCTGTAGCGTTCCTGTAGCGTTGCTGTAGCGTTGCTGTAGTGTTCCTGTAGTGTTCCTGTAGCGTTGCTGTAGCGTTGCTGTAGTGTTGCTGTAGCGTTGCTGTAGTGTTCCTGTAGTGTTGCTGTAGCGTTCCTGTAGCGTTGCTGTAGCGTTGCTGTAGTGTTCCTGTAGCGTTGCTGTAGTGTTGCTGTAGTGTTGCTGTAGCGTTGCTGTAGTGTTCCTGTAGTGTTGCTGTAGCGTTCCTGTAGCGTTGCTGTAGCGTTGCTGTAGTGTTCCTGTAGTGTTGCTGTAGCGTTGCTGTAGTGTTGCTGTAGTGTTGCTGTAGTGTTGCTGTAGTGTTCCTGTAGTGTTCCTGTAGTGTTGCTGTAGTGTTGCTGTAGTGTTCCTGTAGTGTTGCTGTAGTGTTGCTGTAGTGTTCCTGTAGCGTTGCTGTAGCGTTGCTGTAGTGTTGCTGTAGTGTTCCTGTAGTGTTGCTGTAGTGTTGCTGTAGTGTTCCTGTAGCGTTGCTGTAGTGTTGCTGTAGCGTTGCTGTAGTGTTGCTGTAGTGTTCCTGTAGTGTTCCTGTAGTGTTGCTGTAGTGTTGCTGTAGCGTTCCTGTAGTGTTGCTGTAGTGTTGCTGTAGTGTTCCTGTGTTGCTGTAGTGTTGCTGTAGTGTTCCTGTGTTGCTGTAGTGTTGCTGTAGTGTTCCTGTGTTGCTGTAGTGTTCCTGTGTTGCTGTAGTGTTGCTGTAGTGTTCCTGTAGTGTTCCTGTAGCGTTGCTGTAGCGTTGCTGTAGTGTTCCTGTAGTGTTGCTGTAGTGTTGCTGTAGTGTTCCTGTGTTGCTGTAGTGTTGCTGTAGTGTTGCTGTACTCTGACTCTCTCAGTGTCTCCACCTCCTCCTGACCCCACGATCAGCTGATAAGTGCTCGTGGTTACATCAGCTGGTGTCACACGGCTGTTTGCTGCTGGGCGGCGTGCAGACGCTTCCTCTGCAGAGACGGCGGTGTTCAGATTGATGGAGGCTGATGGTGTTGGTGCTGTCTGTCAGGTACTGGGAGGCGGTGCTGGAGCTGCTGTGGCCGAGGTTTGAGCTCATCCTGGAGATGAACATCAGCAGCATCAGGAACACAGACCCTCAGAAACTGGGAGTACTGGACACCAGACCACACTACGTATGTACACACTGCACATCGCACAGCACTGTGTTTGCTGCACACTCCACTCACACAGCTGTGTGTGTGTGTGTGTATGTGTGTGTGTGTGGTTTCAGATCACTCGCCGTTACGCTGAGTTCTCCTCAGCCATCGTCAGCATCAACCAGACGTTCCCCAACGAGAGGACCAACACTCTGCTGGGACAGCTGCAGGTAACACACACACACTCTTCGTGCCTATGGTACGACAACTTTTCTCCGTGCCCCTGGTACACTGCGCAGAAACACTTTGCCACACACACACACACAGACGCACACACACAGACGCACACAAACAGACACACACACAGACGCACACACACTCTCACACACACACAGACGCACACAGACAGACGCACACACACACACACACACTCTCACACACACACAGACACACACACACACACAGACACACACACACAGACGCACA